>NW_027615661.1:0-37600 GCF_965212315.1 Lampetra planeri
GCACATTAGGTGAAACATTAGAAGGATGAAATTAGTAAAAAAAAAAAAGGGGGGGGGGGGCAATAGAATCACATAACACACAAACGAAATTGGCAGTCAACAAAATATGAATTAGAGCCATATGAGGGTAGGGCAGAGTGAACCCACAGAGGAGGATCAGTAACAAGTGCTGTGGCCAGGTCAGAGCTGCACACACTCCATCAGTAGATGGGGGGGGGGGTCGACAAATAACTGACCACACAAACACACACACACACACCATGCTCCACCAGAGCAAACCTTATTGATCCTAATTTCCTAATTAGTTTTTATTGGATTTCATAATCGTCATCAGGACGTAGGCAAAGAAACTCAAAAACCCCAGCAAGATTTTCTGCCCTCCTCAACATAATTTTTCAAAACTGTGAAAATGAAGCCCGTCTGTGAACGCGACCTCTCTCATTTTTTTCCTTTGGCTTTCACACTAGAACTCCTTGGACAGCAAACACTGCATAAACACACCATTTCTCCCATGTGCAGTAACTGATGTTTAAGCATTGCACATTTTCTGCATGATCTGCTGCTATTTGTCACACTTCTGCTCTCTCTGCTCAGTCGCCTCGCACTTGTAGCGCTTGTTAAACATACTGCTGAAAGAGGCACAGAAAAATGTGATGATAAGAGAGAAACACTGGCCCCAGCTGATGATTGCGATTAACGAGTGGCAAATATCCCTGTTTCTCACAAGCTGTCCTTGGCCCGCACAACCTCCCTGTCCTGGACAAAAACGATCCAGTTCCAGTATCCAACTGTCCTGTGAACAGTGTCACTGTCTGCACATCATGCTGAAAGATTGAATGTACAACAATGACCGGACCTTTCCAAGAGCTACACCACTCAGTCATTGTATTCATACATTTTTTTTGTACATTATATGTGTGACGATGAAAGATTTACAGTATACAGACTTCAGACTTGGTCAAGGGGGAGTCCAAAACACAAAGAACATCTGATGTCCTCTTACAATTTTTTTTTTTTTTTTTTTTTTTTTTTTGGGAGGGTGGGGGTCATGAGATGGAGACTGCTAAAAGAATCCTCCTCATGTGTTTAATAAATGAAGAGCGGACAGAAGGGAACTGGCAAACACCTCGAAAACCGTACAGATATATCCTGTCCACTCACTCCGCTGCTCGAAAATAAGTTGGAGTCAACACAATGAACAGTACATGTTTGAACAAAACAACACAAATTAACCCAGCAAGATAGATACAGTAGATGACCTGGATGACTGAGAACCTTCATAGACACGGTTTGAAAAATGTATCACAAACACCCAATGAGCATCGGACCAACATAAGCAACCAAAAAGGGAACTTACAGAGGAGGACTGTCCACCAGAATCAAGAGATATAGTACAAACAGCTTGCAAACACACAACCCCCAGTACATCCACACACACACACACACACACACACACACAAGAACATGACACAGGTGCCGAGTGGGAGAGATCTGATTGGGTGATAAGAAACAGGTGAGACACATGGTCGGATGCAAAGAAAGCAGCCAACAATCACATCCAACGTATCATTAACGATCAGAATGGACACTGAGATGAAGTTCACATATGATTATTTGCTCAATTCTGATATTATTCTATCTAACTATGATGAGGGGAGGGAAAATGTGAGAACAATAGTAATTCAGGTAAATAAACCCAAATCATACATCCTTATCAGTAAATACCTTAATAAATGTCATTTGTAGAACCTTAAATACACAATGTGGGATCTCAGTGCTGGGTTAAATGTTCATTCTTCATCTTATTTTAAGCCCTAAAGTCCTTTTCCTTCAACTACTAAGTAGGTAATTTAATTTCTCTCAACCAATTCACACCAATGCCAAGATTTCTTGACCACAAATCTGTACAGAAAAGGTGAGTCTGACCCGAAGGGTCATTACGTGACCCTGTGTTTCCATCGTGCCAGCTCCAGGTCACAGTCATTGTGTCGCACAGAGCAGCAGAGCCAACTTAAATCCCAGTGAAGATGTTTTTGGCCTTGATCACAGCACCCATCGATCCCTGGCTGATTTCCACTCAGATACGTCTTATTTTATTAGTGGCTTCGGCCTTCTGCCGCTCCATTCCGCTGTGATCAATACCAGCACGGGGACGGCCTGTATTTTTCTCACTTTTAGTGCCTTAACACTCCTTAACTGTGTCACCTGATAAACGACAGGCCCCCCCCAAACACTGATTTCCTATTGATTTCTCCCTCATCCAACCGTCCCTCTCTTCGTCATTCGTCCATTGTTTTTATCTCACGTTATTACCCCCCCACACACACACACTCACATGTCTTAAGTAGAGGACAGACCTGCCGGCCAACTTTGACCATGTCTACCACAGATACCCATTCCATTAAAGACAGGCTTAAAGGGTCTTCACACACCAAACGTGTCATTCATTTATACATTGAAATGTTTCTCTGAAGTTTCCAGAGGCGTCGATGAATCATGTCGTGATGAACAGACATCACATTACAGCTTCTAATCACCTCAGGCAGGGTATTGGATGAGTCACCAGCTCATCACAGGGCCACATGAAGGACAGACAACTATTCACACTCACACCTACGGGCAATTTAGAGAGATCAATTAACCTCAGCATACTTTTGGAGGTGCGAGGAAGAACCCGGAGAACCCGGAGAGAACCCACACAGACACAGGGAAAGCATGCAAACTCCTCACAGGAAGCAAACCCGGGATGTTCTTGCTAATCACTGTCCCACCGTGTCGCTCTGTTGTTGAATCCACAATTTTATTTGTTTGCTTGTTTGTTGAGGAACAGGATATGATGATGGCTTTTCCATTACAAGCAACCTACAATACGTACGACTTTCAAACCATAGGAGGTTTTTACTGAAAGGTGGGTTCCCCTTTCCCATCATTACCCACCAAACAGCCCAGACACAGCAGAGCAACAGTGGCAAAGAACTGTCCGTGTGCACACAAACATTGACTGGGCAGAACACGGCGAACGCCATGTAACAGATGTGATGACAACCTGCACAGAGACAGTCCCATCCATCATCCGTTGGGCTCCTGATGATCGGCGCAGCGTTTGGACTGCAGAGGAGGAAGTGCTGGGAGAGCCAACAGGACAACATGCAGCCCACTTATTGGCCTTCTATTGGGTTACCGCTGTGGAAATACATTTGAGCAGACGAGGTGGTGAAATTAACATGGAAACGTGACAAACGGATTAAGATGTGAAGACAAAAGAGATCAAATGAAAACGTGGCAAATAAACACTGGAGAAAAAACAATTACAAAGGTTTTGAATTGAATCACGCTGCACTTATCTCTCCTCCAAGAATGGGACATTATTTATGCAAAATTAAGCCTGCTCCTGTTCCTGCTTCGTCTCCACTCAGTTACCTCTTTATTGATCCCTCGTCCGAAGTACTCCTGTAAATCTAGTTGCTCCCTTATTGCCACTGATGTCAATGCTGGTCCCGTATCACCAGATATTTTGAAGATCAGCTGTGGCTAAAGTCATGAAACCGACTTCATTTTCCAATCCCAGGACGTCGCAACCACCTGAAGTTTATGTCCTGTAGAAACATTAGCTATTGTCAGTGTTTAGTGTTTGAACTCTGTTTTTAACCTGCTGTACCGGATGCATGAAAAAAAAACATTTTGCAAAGACAAATCATCTCCCCCTCTCTCTCTCTCTGTCTCTGTCTCTGTCTCTCAGCCCACACATGCTGTCTGAATAAGTAAGCTGACACCATGAGTGAACCGTGCTAACATGACCTGACATCGTTTATTAAGCCTCTCACCCTTTAACAATGGGTTAAGTGATAAATTGACATTTACAGCAAAGCCTGCCAAGTAACACCGGGTATAGCACATACTGAGAAACTGACCGTGAAGAAATAATGAGCGAGCGGGCAAGAGATTTTCTATTAACACGGGGGGGAGAAAGAGTTCGCAATGACTTCAACAGGCGCCTCCTCTCAAACAAGTCCTGGTCCAAAGTTATCAGCGAGGGGAGGAGTTTGAGCACCAGCTAGCGGCAGTGCAGTTCCACTGCCCGTGACGCTCCACACCAAACACATTAATCATGACCAGAGGAGTGTAAAATTCAATCGGCTCCTTCCATCCATTTCATGTGAAGCAGACTGAAGGCCGGCCTTGTAGCGGCTGGAAGGGAGGGATGAGAAAAGGGGAGAAAAAGAAAGAGGAGCTCCCTGCACTTCATCAGAACCCCTACTTCATAACAAATGGAGTGTCTCTCTGGCAGAGGAGTGCCATCAGAAACACGCGTTCTCTCTATCCATTTAATTCCGGCAGTGGAGGAAGGGTCAGGGAGGGAGCAGTGGATGCTTGTTTCTGCTCTCTGCTCGCCGCTTCCCCAGTCACACAGTAAACTACCTTTTAGGAATTGTTTCTCAATAAGAAATGATCAGTCCATTTATCTGCACTAGGCGGGCCTGTCTCCTCACCCAGACCTCCAATATTTTTCGTTTGACCTGATCAGGGCTATAAACTATACTGAGACACTTTCAATTTGTCACCCACGGAGGCCTCCGCGAGTCCCATTCGACTGATTGCATCCTCCCCCTCAAATATAAAAATTTGTCCCATAGCTGAAATCGTTTTGTTATGCATACATTGACTTTGAAAAAAGTAAACAAAAAATATATATATCAATAAAAACACAGTACTACAATTATCTATTCATGAATATAGTCAGGTGTATTATATTACAACAATACTAAAGACACAATGACAGTGAAGTCGATGACACATTCAGACAGCTGACGAATTACAAGACACGAAACTAAAGCCCTGATACCCTGATACCTCCCAGCCCCTGATACTGCAGGGAGGGTGAGGTAAACCCTGCCAACCCACGTTTGGGGAAGGAATGAGGAAGGATTTGAAGAGGAAGACATCTCCTGCCTGGCGTCTCCTGCAAGTGAAGACCATCATGAGCCAGTCCAACATGGCTCTGTACCGTTAGATGATGATCAGTGTTTATTGTGATGCACATTACCAGATATTCTACATACCAGCTGCAGCCAATAGCAGAGTCTAATAGGTGCATTTCCAGCTGGGAAAGGTGTCACTATGTTCACGGGACAAGATTTAGGTTGAGGTGACAAAGAGCTAAAAACCACCTTCTTTTCCACTGGTGACTGTAAACTTGTGGTTTTGAAATTAGATTTCAGATTTTGTATCAAAACATTGCAGTCAGCCGACGTTAGTCTTGGGGGGTTGGACATCTCACACAAAAGTGAAGAAGTGAATTGAGCTGACAGATTTTTCTGATTTTTTTTTTTTTGTCAAAACTTTTTCAACAAATGTCCTCCCTCTCTGCTCTGTTAACACATGTGAAACGCTTTTGTTTTGAGGAGAAGAGGAATTGTTTGGGCACCTGAGATCATAGGTCAGGGAAGAAGGTTAAAGAGCAGAAGGTTGTTGGGGTTCCTGCGCTAAGGGTTGGCGGAAAAAACATGAATGGATTGATGATGACTGATAAAGAAACGTTCTTGTCTTTGGCAAAATGTTTGAGCAATCAGTGTTTCCTCTGCTGCAGAATACTGAATAGTGATTGGTTAAAAAATTCTGAGTAATCTTCGTTGGACTGATTTGTCTAAAATGCTCTGCTTTTGTTTTCAGAAATGTACCAACAGATAAGTCACACAAAAAGAATTTAATAACTCAATGTAATGACTTTTGGCTTTTTTTGATTTTTAAATCCACTTATCCCAGAATAAAAGACAAATACAGGCTTGAATGTGGAGACAAATTGTTCACTGTGTAACACTAGAAATAAAGGTTTAAGATAATCTGCAAACATGTCAAACTGGGAGCAAGCGTTTCGCACTTTAAATATTAACCTGTTAATCTGTTTTCTTTCAAAACATGTTGAAACTTTGAACAGGGGGGTAATTACAAATCACACATGACTCACGAGCCCATCAGAGCCTTTGAAACAGTTAAACATTTGTCGAGCTGGCTGGAACATGTCAATGTACAAACTGGATTATGGTGGGGAACAATCAGGCCCGAAAACACACGATCTGCTGCCTCGTCAAAGTCAGGTGCATGTGATTAATCACTGATGTCTCCAGTTACATCACACAGCACTAATGGACAACTGACAAACACACAGAGATAAACATTATTCAGGGCACAAAACACATAAATACAAATTGTAAAGCCAGTTCAGCGATCCATTCAAATAGCCAATATGTCCAAATAGGTCGTATTAACCAGGTGTCATTAACTGCACCAATAAATGATTTTAAAAAGGACGTTCTTTAACATTTTCTGCTTGCAGCATACATTGCACAGTATAAACCAAATAGTGAAAAAACCCTAGCTAATATTTTTAATATATATAAACACACGGATTTGTTTCTGTGTAGGCCCGTTATGCATATTTTTTATTCTGGTAAAGGTGTTTAAACTGGTGACTGTGAAGACGCTCTGTTGTTGAGACTCAACTGCCCTCTAGTGGGCGTCACTGGAACACATGCCCAAGCTTTTCCTTCATATTGCCCAGTTTGTGTTTGTGTTATTGACGACACTACTTAACCCACATGAGCTCCAGTTATTTCATTTTAAGTTTTGCAACATCTGCATCACAGGAAGACTTGGTGCCATAATATTAACTGATAAAATGTATGCTTTTGTGGCTTTAGTCATACTATTGTGCTTTAATGCTGCCAAACAAAAAAGTAGGATACTTGCTTTGACAGGACTACAAACTTATCTGTATTTTTTTCATTTTTTATCAAAATTCACAGAATGTCTGACAGAATTATAGCTTTAATGGTTTTAACAATGATAACCTCCAGAAGTACAAGAGCATTTCATCTGTACCATAAATATGGGCATCATGCATTTCCTAAAGGTTGACCCTTTTTTGCATTTTGTTTCACCAGCAGAATACAAACAAATCACCGTATCTTGGCCCCATATTTGTTTCATCTACTAAAATGCGTATGTTAATTATAGATGTACAATGAAAACCACCATTTTAAAGTTTAATATAGCTAAGTGGAAATATTATAAATATTCTAATTCTGATCGAGCGTTGGGATAAACATTTGTGTTGCAAGAGTGATACCCAGTGGCCAAGTCGTGAACTGCATGAGAAGTACAACGAAGCAGCTGACAGGTCTTTGCGTGACAATAAGGTTTTATTGAAGATGTGAGGAAGAAATGACAGTGTTCATCCTGGGTGAGGAATTGCAAAGGTCTACAGAGTCATGTGCATACAGCACAAATGTGGTGTTAACTACGTTTATCTACGAGATAACCTTACGTGTATAGGTCTACATCAGAGTACCAGTCAGCATGCAGGGGTACTTCATCTGTGTAGCCATCTAATTTGAGAGGGTTGTTCTTGCTACCTCATGAAATGCTGTTCTGCAATGTCACGGTGCCACGGAATCTACAGATTCAAGAGGAGGAAATACATGCACACAGGATTAAAGGTGGGCTACGGTCATTTTCTGTATGGCGTCCCAGAGTAAAACAAACAAAAAAATAATAATAAACTGTTCACTGATTCTTTCAGAGCCAAACATCTCTGGAGGAAACCAAAAGCACAAAGAAAAATGTTAGTAGCCAATGTAGAAACTCTGCCAGTCTACCCAAACGCCTGTGAGACGTTCAGCCTGACGACCCGACCGCGAACCAAATACTGACAGATAAATGCTGCTTCATTTGAGGCTTTGGATGCATGTCTGCATACACTTTCACAGACCCCAGTGGCACTTTTTTGTTGTTGTTGTTGTTTGATTTCACAGTTGTTCAAGCAACAATGCCCATCCCATCCGCAGATAAGATGATTTAAAATCGGCACGGAGTGGTGAAAAGGCCACTGATGCACGAGCACAGTTCAGAGGATCCAAAAGGAAAGCTCTTTTCACAGTATCGGTAGAGGATGAAAGTCAACAGAAAAACATGAAAGCAGTGCTGCAAAGTCCGGCAGCATTGTGTGTGTGTGTGTGTGTGTGTGTGTGTGTGTGTGATGGTACAGAGAATGGAAGAAATAAACTGCGTGCAAAGGCACCCAGGTAACGCGGCAAGCAAATTAATAGAAAAATAACTCTCTTGGAAATATCCCCACATTCTTTTGTCCTACAGCCATTAAAAAAAATAATGGAGCCTAGAACCAGCCGTTTCCTGGAACTGAGCCTGCTCTCACTATGTACAAGTATGAACGGACTGTATGACCGCGACGAGTCCGGCACAGCCTGGACGCGCTCAAAAGGATGAAATACAATCTAGATCAGCAACAACACTACAAATATACCACATAACCCCCATTCTAGCAGGGCCTTAGAGTGGGGGGCTGTGCAGGTGGACATAAATATACATATATATTACATCTTTATGTACAATCGAATGATGAGGGGCTTTTCTCTAGTGGTGAGAAGATTTAGAAGACCCGAGATCTTTTGCTGGCAAGCGAACCATGCTGAAAGAGAAATGAGACTTCTGTTAGCAACTATTCTATCAAGAAGAAGAAAATTGTACAATCGGAGGCCAGGTCCACACAGAGATGAGTTCAGGTGAAACCACACGTTGTTTTTAAATGGTATGGACCTTTCATCCACATGAACTGGCGTTTTGTATCCTGAATACGATCAGTTCTGAAAACACCGTTTGCCTGTGTGTGTGCAACCTACCCTACTTCTTTCCTGAACAGATGAGGCCATAGCTCCCCCTCTCCTGACACCAACAATGGCAACTAACCGTGTTGCGCTGGTGCTGAAGAAGCTGCTGAATGTGATGTGTCTGTTGGACCGTCCACACAAATATCTCATCTTTGTCTGATTCATATTCTCCTCTATCTTCTTTCTGTGTTTGAGTACATGAGTTTCTGTGCACCACATACAGGTCTGGCATATGTACTACAATGTATTCACTGAATTTGTGAGGATGCAGGCATTTCTGGAGACAATTTTGTGTGGACGGAAAACATTTTTTAAACTATTCTGGTTTCGTCTATTGTGGACATGGCCTGGGCCTCTCGACAGAAAAAAAAAAAATGTCACTGAGACGTTGGCCAGATTGCATCGATGTCTTCATTTTTCCTACTTTCATACAGTCATTTTGCAATGATAACATGAAGCAGATCTACCTTTCACTGCCAACACTTATTTTCACAAAGGGAGGTTAACGCCTCCCCAGTGTGTGCTTCTACACAGGAATCAGGTGCTCAAACATTGTCTGCTCAGTTTGAAATCTATGCAGCTTCTAGAACTAATGTGGAAACATGAAGCCTCCAGATAAATCCCTCTTCAGTGGTCTTTTGTAGAGTTTAAGTGAACTGATCCATCTGGAAGTTTGATCAGGGGATACGATGTAATATGGTTTTAACTGACATATTTATGACTCAAACAATGAAATGGGTCACATTGAAACAACTGTTTCTTTCGTTGACCTACTTTAGCCTGCTTGTAAAAGTGAGGGGCCAACTCAACCAGCCAGGACGACTCCACAGCGGTCACATCACGCATGTAGTATTTGGACGTCTGCAGGACTTCATTGAAGACCACCCTGGACAGGAGGCCGTGTCATGAGACAGATGATGCCAAACTACGAAATGTAAGTACATTCTATGCTGTACACAAGGGGAGAAACTCCACTCACCATTTGGGAGGTTTCTCTCCGTACAGCACAGAGTTGGGGTGGATGTGAAGCTCTCGGTCGTCTCGTAAAGTCCTGGTGAAGCAACAACAAAAACAGAGTAAGAGGAAGGAGATGTGATTCAGCAGCGTGAGGTCACCAATGAGCTGATAAGAGAAGAGGAAGGCTCTCACCGGTAAGAACCAGAATGGTGAATACGGGCGGCATTGGCAAAAAACCCAGATACGATGCACTTTAAGATCACGTCAGGATCCCCCTGAGAAGGAGGCAGTGAGACAGATAAACAGACTTTTCACAGAAGCTCATATTAAAAACAAGGCTACATTCACGCTGCAGGCTGATTATTTTCCCTACAAAATGACTGTCAGTGGGAACAACGAAATTTTAACCACCACAGAAGTGGTTTGGAATCTTTTTTTTTTTTGTAAAACATACTCACCTGTAGCAGAATTTATTGTGACATAACATAACCGTGAACAGACTTCAGCAGTTCACTCCCAGCTTCTTCTTTAGTTTACTTTTGTTCAAGGAAGTGTGCAGCAGAATTCACTTGCGTGTGGTGACGTACCTTCACTGGATGTCCAAACCACTTTAAACTTGTTCATGAGGCGTCGCAGCTGCTCTCTTACAGTAATGGCGCGCTGCAGACCTTTGTAATTCAGAAAGTGTTCCTGACACCACTGGGAGCTCTTCTGGTGCTGCAGATTACAAAAGGAAAAAGCTTTGACAGCCGTGATATGACGACACATCGCCCACAGTCCCTCCAGCGGTAACGAGCCCTGATGGATGAGCTCAGTATCTCTGCATGCTGTATACCTTAATGAACGCTTCATACACATTTAGCATGGTCAGGTGATCGCCCTCGGCAACTGCAAATTTCCTGTGCTCACGGCCTGCAGGGTGAGATAGTGAAAAAAAAGGGATAATTGTTACGCTGACAAAGTATTTCTCGTTCATTCTGAGAGTTTCCACAGCAGCTTACAGCAGCTTTCTTCTGATTGGATGGCAGAACAAATATATTCTGAATCTGCATCATGGCTGCTATGGTAACAATCTCCTTTGAGCAGCCAAAGTTTCCTGACTCCAGGAGGCATCTTGGCAAACATGGGGCTGAGAGGAAACTCAGCCATCCGCAAGCCCATGGGGTCGGTCAAACGGCCATAGTGGTCCAGACCTGTGGACAAACACACAGCCACTTAGCGTCTGGACAATGCTGAAGACAGCTAAAGGACAGTTATTTGGGGCACGGTGCAAGTTTCTCACCTCCCAGAGCGTACAGCAGCTCCAGAGCCTGAACCATGGTCTGAGCAGGAGGAGGCTGCGAAGAGAGAGAAAACAAACTGTACTCAGGTTTTGTCAGAAACAAAATGTCTGCATTTTTATGCTTTGTTCCAGATGCCTCTGCAACTTCACATGGAGATTTGTGTCAGAGTGGGGGACGACATCACAGCCTCCCTGTGGACGCAAACTCACTGAAAGGAAGCTGAACCGCAGGACGTTATCGATACCCAGGGCTTTAAGCTGCAGGATGACAGGGGCCAAATTGGTGCGCTGCATTTCTGGGACGGTGGCAGCAGGCAGTTTCTCAAAGTCCTCCTCTGATGAAAGCACAGGGGGGTAAAACACACGATGAGGAGGAGAGGCAGGCAGGTGCAATGAGGGGGAGGATACCTGTCAACATACCTGTGTACAGTCTGAAGCATTTCCCGGGTCGGTTTCGTCCGGCTCTCCCAGCTCGCTGGCTGGCTGAAGCCTTGGAGATGGGAGTGACCACCAGCGACTCGAGGGCGCTCAGAGGATTATAGGCACGCAGCTTCACAAAAGCACAGTCGATGACGAATACTACTCCACTGATAGTGATGGATGTCTCTGCGATGTTGGTGGCCACCACCACCTGAGGACACATTACACAGGTGGGAGTTGTCCACAAAAGCCCCTGTGACTTCCCTAAGGCCATTTTCCACACTGAGACAGGACCAGAATAGTTTAACAATGTCCAAGGAATCATCTCCAGAAATGCGTGAGTCCACACAAATCCAGTGGATACACTGTAGTACATATGCCGGGCCTGTATGTGGCGTTGTAAGGCTGCCAAAGAAATACACCAAAAACAGGAGACATAGAGCATGGGCACAGAACTGATGTGAAGTAAAAAAAACAGACAGATGAAGAATGTTGTTGGATGTTGGAGAATATGAATTGAACATTTGTGTGGACGGATGAAGAGACACATTCATGTTCAGCAGCTTCTGCAGAACCAATGCAACACAGTTGTTGGTGTTAGCGGAGTTAGCCCTAGGCTAAGGAAGAGGTGTTATGGCGTCATCAGCTCAGGAATGATGCGTATAGGTTGGAAACACACAGGTGAAACTATGTTGTCTTCAGATTAATTCACTCTGGGACCCGTTTACAAAAATGATAATATTCAGGCTCCCAAACACTGGTTCTTTGTGGACGAAAGGAAGGAAGGTTCTACACATCAAACATTCATGCTAGGTCCTGACAATCACCCAACCAGTATTCACCTTGCGAACTGATGAAGGCGCCCGCTGAAAGACCTTCATCTGCTCAGCATACGGCAGACCAGAATACATGGGAAGAATTCTCAGGTGCTTCTTCATGCCGTACCGGGACAGAGACCGGGCCTGCTCCTGCAGAAGGGATGCCACCTTCTCCACCTCTTCCTATGGGAATATTCGAATAAGAGGACTGAGATAAAGAAACACGTAAAGAAATGGAAACATTTCCATAGTCATTTGTTTCTGGTCTGGATCTGCTGTTCACTTCTTTTGAGTTTAAAAATGAGGGGGAGTCAGAGAGCTAATGTAACAACTGTCTGTGGGCCTTGTGTTGACAGTAGCTGACTGCTGCAGTTTCAGGAGTTTGTCTTCTCTTACTTGACTTCACACCATGTTTTTGTTGCATTTCTAGAGATAGAAATAAATGTGCCTCACTGTTTATACAAAGGCTTTCCTTCTCAATCTAATGGAGGCCAGCGGACAAATAAGAGGTAGGTCTGCTAACCTGTCCAGTAAGAAATGCCAGGACGTCGCCATCATCTTCTGTCTCATGTATCTTCATCACTGTCTCCACAGTGGCCTTCACGTAGTCTGGAACAGGACTGACAACAAACCAATTTACAGTAAAAAAAAAAACAAAAAAAACACCATTTCCTCAGTCTGGATGTCCTACCTGACAGTGTAGAAGACGTCCACCGGGAAGGTACGGCCCTCAACTGTTAAGATTCCACATGTGTCCCTTGTTGGGATCCCCGGTATCATTCAGGTTGAAGAACTCGTGGAATTTCTTCAGATAATAGGGATTTTAGAGTCAGTAAAATCAGCATGAAGCAAAAATTAGCTATTCACTTCCCGTCTGATTTGATCACTTTCATTTGATTTTCTTATCATTAAGCATATATTCTATTCCATCAGTTGATATTTGCAGCAAACTGAGCAACCACACATTAAAATGTCTGCACACATCCACACAGGATGACTAAATAATTTGCATGTGCAGATGAAAGACATTTTTAAAATCGCTGACCACAGCCATGACCTGATTGCGTCCGTCTTTCATTCCCGTATCGCAGATGTCAGTACAATGGGTTCTGTCCTGACGTCACCTTCTCCTCTATCTTTGCTCCTTTGTGTTTTTTTTTTTCTTCCTTTTCTCCCTACTCAAGCATTATCTGCTGATCTTAATGATGCAGTCACCTTGGCATCCAGAGTGGCAGAGGCCACAATCAGCCGCAGGTCTCGCCGTTTCTTCTGAATCTATTGATGAAATGCAGATAAGAAAAGTAAAGAGGAAAAAGTCAGGACAGTCTTGGTTTAGTGTGATAGGTTGAAAGCATCCGCTGGCTTCTACCTTCTTCAGTAGACCGATGGCGATGTCTGTGTAGAGAGTTCTCTCATGGGCTTCGTCTAACATCAACACACTGCAGATGACGGCACAATTCAATCAACTGATCAGACAATCAGAACTGCCGAGTCTCAGAAACGGGCAGGTTTAGAAGGGCCGACACATATGTACCTGTATTTTTTCAGCAGAGGATCGGCCATCATCTCTCGCACCAACATGCCATCTGTAAGAAACTGAAGCCCACAGGCTTAGTGAAGCTCTAGTGGGCGTTGAGCAGGGAAAAAACCACACATGAACATGAGATACCTTGATCCTTGTGGCCTGTGGGTCAGAGCAGTCATCAAACCTGATAGTGTAGCCCACCTCGTGTCCGAGCAGGGCGCCGCGCTCCTCCGCGACACGGCTGGCTACCTGTCATCAGATAAGAAAACATCAGGTTTTTTGAATGAGGCACATTGTTCTTAAGGGAAACTGGCAGACGGTGACAGCACAGTGCGTTAACAGCACGTCAGCAGAGCTCTTACCGAGATAGCAGCCACACGCCGAGGCTGCGTCACTCCAATCACTTTCCCTTCAGCTGCCCAGCCAGCTTCCTGCAGGTACTGCGGAGACCGACAGATAAACTAAATTGATTAAAGACTCACAGTGCTGATGTTTTGAGGTAGTTTTGAATGCCACGCAAACATTACAACACATGGACACGGGATATAAGTATTTCATTTTCCTGTCCTTGTTGGCCTGGCCAATCAGAAAAGTTCATGTCTGTTTGACTGGTTGGTGCAGTCACATAAAAAGTTAGTACTTTGATCCCAACCATCATCAGGAATTAAACTTTACCACTTAGACTGGAAAAACACTTATAAATCTAGAGAATGGTATTAATGGAAATGGTATTAAGAAGAAGAGAGCACAAAGATACGTGCTGCAGAAACGAGTCAGCATTAAGCTGCGATAAGGCAACAGAGGCCGTTGAGGTCGATAAAACCACTCAGGGACTGAAGAGGAGACTCTCCACTGCAGTAAAGATGTGCCACACTTTGGTGCATTTGTGATTTGAAGGGATGTTTTCTGTAAGAATGATAACAACAGCAGATAAATATCACACTTACCTGAGGTATTTGTGTTGTCTTCCCACAGCCAGTTTCACCCACTATGATGACAGTCTGGTAGCTTTCCACCAAGTACAAGATGTTGTTTCTGTGCTGGAGGTGAAACCATTCAGAGATGTTAGTTAGTAGTATTTTTGACGGACAGGAGGTTTCAGGTGAGTTTGGAGAAGCTGGCCTCCACACCTTGAACACCGGGAGTTTCTGCCTCTGCTTTTCGATGGAGAGGGCGGTGTTCGGGTTGAAGATGACCGGGGAGCCGGTGGTCTCTGAGTTCAGCTCCCGTTCCTCAGAGATCCCCGGAGCCTGGGAGCCTGTGTAGGGGGTGGGGGGTTCACACGTCGGGGGTGAAACGGGTGCTCAAATATGTTTTAAGTGACGTCGTCAATGACGGTTTTTAATCTCGCCTTGTGGTTCACCGTCTGTACGTCGTGTTTTCGGTATATACGCAGAGGTGAGCGGGCAGATATCACGCAGTTTCTGAGCTGAAGCTCAAACCGTCCGTTCTGTCTGATTTACACCAGCAGCTGCATCTAAAACTAGTTTAAAACCGGAAATTCTACACAAAAAGTCTCATTTACTGAATGTTTTGTCGAACTTACCCGGCTTCCAGAATTTCATCGTGGAGAAAGGGAACCGCCATCTTGGTTTCTACGTCACCCCCCCCCCCCCTTGCTAATGACGTCATGATGTGTAGCTTTATGAATGATGTCAAAAGGAAATATGTAAAAGTAAATTTGATTGCCTACATGTCAATTATCGATCCTTACTTTTTTTGAAATTTAAAAACTCGTTGTGTAAAAAATAAAATAGATAATACATAATAATAAAATAAAAAACTTGTACTTGTAAGAGAACGCTTTAACAGTGTTGTTCTGAGGATCCCAGTCACTCCAAGATTATGCTTACTGGGCGACCAATCACAAGTAATGGGAGTGTCAAAACAATATTTTTCACAAAGGTCGGGACGGTTACAGCAGCCCGAATTATCCTCAGGTTGTGGAAGAGTACATCCCCACGGACTATAAAAAGTGGATTGAAAAAATGTCAGAAATTGCATCATATGAACAAATGTTAGAGAGTCAGTGACAGCGAGGATAAGAGAGGGCTATGGGAACGTTTTTTTACCACAAGCTCATAGGAACAATTGGGTAAGAATTGAGACGATTGTATAGCTGTGGACCGATCAATATAATATACTCTGTACTGGCATTTATAGGTAGGTACCATATACCAGTGAACCACTATAACCCCACCCAACGGAACTGTCTCTAAGTGTGAAATAATAAAAATATATGATCAAAAAAAACGTGTTGTTCTGGTATTTTAAGTCTAAGAATGGTCCCGGTCAAAAATGTCACGTTGCTTCTCAGAATATTTACAGTATTTTATTTAGTTTTTTGTTTTTTTTTTATTCATCCCATCTACTAGGTGTCTCTTCTGTCAGCAGACATACAGACAAATGTTGCAGGTGTTCTGCGTAGAATTAATAATCTGACATGTCAATGAAAACAGAAGCACCATCTCTCTGAAATGGAGGCCAAATAAAGCCTATGTTTAATGATTCCCAAAAGATTTGATCAGAAAATACATTCCTTTCACACACCAGCTGCATATCTTAACAGTTTCATTATCAGCATTTGCAAGAACTGTTTTAAAAGTTCTCGACTATAAAATACTGTGGACAATGTTACATCGAACAGGATATAACATGCGTACAAATAAATCAGCGAAATACAGATGAGTTCGACAAAAGGGACATTGTACAGAATTTACAGGTAAATTTAAATTAATTCTGAAACAGGTAAGACGTTGGAAGCTACATGTGAGGAACAATGTTAATTCTTTCTACCCTGCTAACTATCGTCATCTTCCAAAGACACATTGAGATATACGAACACTGAGTCAGAACAGTGCACAGACCAGGTTTATCTTGACTCTGAGCATTTGCATCTGAAATAGGTTTCCTCCCTCTTTGATTTGAGGACTTTGGATGGACAGATAAAGTTCCTGACCTATGTGACAGCATTTCAATACTCTGGACAGACAATGAAATTAGGATTGGATATGTGCCGATTTGTTCAGTTTTTACCAGAAAAACAAACAATTGTAGTGAATTTGGGTGATACACCCATAAAGCCACAATAATAATCTTTTTCTGATTATGTAGTTTTATTCACCTGATGAGTTTGAAATCTAAATGGATTTCAATGGACGACAGGATGTTGCTATTATTGCCCAGTTCTTGCAACTTAAATAAACAGCTTGCGAGCAATATGCTGGAATTAATACACAAACATCAAGGTCAAGCTGACCAAGAGAAAGCATCCATATTCTGATTTATATGAAGGTATTGATGCATGATGAGTACATCTTCAACCAGCTGCCTGTACTTGCATGTTTAGTAGTTTGTCTAAAACGATGACCGCAGCAAGATGACAAATAACAAAAATATAGAGATGTGGAAATTGTATCCTACAATTCGAGAAATGTAACTGAACATGTCTGTCATGGTGCTCTTGTGGAAACTTTAAATGAGGATCCCCATGATGCACTGTGCACTGAGGAGTCACACTGTGCGTCGGAGCAGCAACACTGCTTAGGCCGTGGAGTTCTGTGTCTTGACAACTGACTTCAACAAAAATGTTCGTTTTAAGTGTCCTACGGATTTCTTTCAGTCAAAATGTAGAGCTGTGTAAAAGATTATCCACACCACCTGGGAAAGACAAAGAAGGATATCAATGATCAATTCACCTAATATACAAAAAAGCTGATATGTCATTACTGCTGCAAAAACAAGAAATAATGATAATATTCCTTTGGTTCCAAATTACCATAAAGTCCAACTGGTGTCTGGTTCTGTGCAGTTTGCATATTGTATTATCGTGCACAGATTTAGAACAGTTAATCTATATATCAAAGGGTTCAAACAATAGAGAACATGTTACATTTACTAAGGCGTGGTCATGAACCTAAAGAACTTCATCTCAGTTTACAGAGAATCTATAATTCCTTTAAACTAAAAATCCCACCAGAAACAAAGCAAAAGATGTCATGAAGCCTTCTTTGGTGAGTTCCCACGTTCCCCCATACTCCTCTTCGTCGATCTGCTGAAAGCTGCTGAAGTACACATAGAGGACGCCAGCGTTGATGATGCAGAATCTAATGAGGCAAACACATGAAGTTACTGGGTGTTCTCTTTTAAATTAGATGGACATTTTAGAACTGATGGTCTGACTACTTACATGGCTATTCCCAGGAATCCTTTCAATGGGGCGATACCCCATATCACACCAAGGATTACTGCAATAATTTGCCGCAGCCAGTAAATCACATCTAAAAACTCATCCTGTGAAAAAACGGCAATAAAATAAAAAATTATTCAAAGAAAGGAATCCTGATTGAAATGTTGCCACACTAAAAATGAATAAGGAAAATACTTACGGAAAATAAGTACAACAATCCCATTTAATACATGTTGAAAAGTACAGTTTAGCCAATAGCTTTTTTCCTATTAAAGTATTTTGGACGTACTATTCCTTACTATTCAAATTAATTCCGCCATATGAACTCTTTCACAAATCTGACACTCGGACAGTTATTGATGTGGATGCATATATACACATAAAGTCTCCTATTTGCAGATCAGGCAACGTAAGTATGAACATGTTAATGATAAAAAATAATTACAAATGGGAGAATATGGCTGGCAAACACATACCATGACATGAATAAAAACCTACAGTTAGAATGATAAAGCAGACAGAGGATATTAGAATAGTTACAGTAGATGTAGTAAAACTTTTTACTAATGATGGAGGCTTTTTCATTCATTGTGGAACTTTGAACTTCTGTGCAACGGGTAGTATTTGTTGTATTATTTAATATGCTCTATTATCAAATGAAAGCGGATCAATGGATCTTTTAATTATTTAGCTAATAAAGCTAATAAGCTAAATTAGCTAATCAGCTCGTCTCGCACATATCACAGGCTGGGATTGCTAACCTGTGCAGTGGAGTCTACACTGCCATCACTGTTAATCGGCTCTTCCACAATATGTTTGTCATCAAGCTAAAACCACATTTAACACTTGACAGGTTCATTCTTAGCATGACGGCTAGAACCCGACAGACGTCTATATGACGCCAAATAAGATGCAGATATAACGTTATACAGAAAAACCCATTTAAAAACGGCAACTGACTGACCTTCTCCTCCCAAATGGCATTACTGTTGAACGCTTTGCTCCATGTGGACTGTTTTACACCCCCATTCAGCATATGACTTTCTTCTTTCCGCTTTGAACTGCTCGTCATTCTTTGCGGTTTATTTCGCCTACAAACCTCGAAAAGTAAGAATTTCAATCGGATAAAACCTCAGAGAAGACTATAGAGTCTAGCGACAAGTAGAGGGAAATAGTACAGCGATATATACGTGGGCATTAACAGAAAATAGGCTCCGCTGAGCTGACAGTTTCTAGTCACTAACCTTCGAAGGCTATCTGAGCATCGCGCAATACTGTTTGACCCCGTACAGAAACAGCCAATCAGAGAGTGCGACGTATCTACGACTCTGGCCCGGAAGTCGGGAAAATCTACAGCGACACCCAGAGGCCGATAGCTGCAGAATAGAATTAAGATAATTGACACTGACACATTATCTAGTATCTAGGTGACTATTAGATTTATTTTTTGTCTCCCATTCACCTCTCATCATTGTAGTTTGATTTACATGTCATTTAAAAAGGATTCAAAAGGAAAAGATTCACATTTGGTGTAAATTAATTTTGATTCATCTTCATTTTGCCAATGCCTTGGAGAACAGCAGAATGTTTGATTCAGGCGGCGTGCAACATTGCAGGTTAAGGTGAATGAAATCATTTTTGGAGTGAGATGTATAGCAGGGAATACAGAAAAAGGAAAACAAGGCATGTTCGGCAAAATTATGTTGGTTTATTAAATGACCAAATCCAACCGTAGAGTTGAATGTTTTGTTCAAAGTGCAAAGTGCATTGGTAAATAATCATATTTCTGTGTTATTTCCGTTTAATCATCACTTATACCTACCTCATGTTTTAAACTGTAATCCATTTATGGGCGTTTAAGTCATCGTCCTGTTCTTTTCACTGCTGTCCAGCAGAGGGCTTACTTTCTGTTTGGGGAGCTTCACCTCAGTTTAAACTCATGTAGTTTCATTTTCGTTCTGTCAACAATGTGACTTTGAGGATTGTTTAACTTCAACTTATCTGCCAACAAGAATTACTGAAGAATGGTCGGAGTTGGAGCAATTTATGATACAAATTCTGTTTTTCACAAATGACCAATTGATATTCACATCATGAAATCTGGGGATGACATGATGTTACATATTTGATTGTTCAAGTAATGTTAATGTATGTTTATTTTAAGACTTCACAACCCATGACGCACTGATTCATTCAGAAAGATTGTGGATTGTGTCATCATCTTGATATGTAATGTAAAACTATACACTTGCAAAATCAATACTCCAAAAATAGAAATGCTGTGTTTAATACTATGTGTCTGCAATATACAGTTGTAGGTTTACAGTTTCATCTGTGGTATGCTCCTAGGGTGCCGTAATACTCTCAGGTGTGAAGTCGTAGACAGTAAACACACGAGCCCCTGGTATAAAACGCATTACATTAATGCAGTTACATGTAATATTGTTCACTGGAGTTACCAACAGGTTCACACATGTTCAAACTTTATTGGGGAACTTTCCAGCTTGCAGTGAAGCATTCAGTGCCTTGATTTAGTGTGAGAGAACATGCACACCATGGACACTGTGACATACAGAGGAGATCCTGTGTGTGTTTGTGTGTACTCTGACATAGTGAAGACAATTTTCAATACAATGATATTTCGTCCTGTGCTTTCTCGTTACCAATAGTAATACTAATTAACCCTGCTGGTCGAGGGACTGGCGGCTGATTGGCTAGCAACACGGACTTTAATTATGATTAGCTAATGAGCACTTCAGATAGCGGTTCGTTGGTTGGGGCTGGGGCGACTTGAACCCATGTACTGACATGTAGTTTAAGTGTTATAAATGTGTGCACAAAACCAAAATATGCAAACCATACACAAACTGACACCAGTTGTATTTTATGGTAATTTGGAGCCAAACAAATATGTATTTCCCCACCAAACAGGTTTACCCGGTCGTGTGTGTGACGACGTTAACGATCTGTAAAAGATGTTGGACATCAGTGTAACAATGGCGCGACTTTGTACTGCCCCTTTAAGACAGGTCACCTGGGGGGGGGGGGACAGGTGTGTAACGTCACATTGACCCGGGACAGAGAGCGGGGTTTTCGCCCTGAACACCCTGACCACGACCCCCCTGACGTGTTGGGTCACAGCCGGGGCGGGATGTCTGACTCGCTCTTGCTCGGTGCACGCCACGGCGGAGCTCGAGCTCTCACGCCAACTCCACCGTCAGTGACGTCTGCGTCACGTGTCTGCCTCTTCCCTCGGTACGTCCGTCGTATTTTCCTCTCCTTCTTCACGGTCTGTCTCATCACTGGAGCCACTCGATACAAACCGGAGGCGACCAGGGGGGCCGCTGAGAGGCAGCAGCCCGGTTCCGGTGTCACGTTTATCAGCGGATGGACGGAGGGGGTGCTTCCACCTAGAAGTTACCATCAGTGAAGATCCCGACTGCTCCGAATCATCGTAAACTTTTTAAATGCCGCGGCGTCCATTGAGTCCTGACAAAAGCCAGGTGAGGAGACATTTCCACTAGTTCACCTCTTTCAAACTTGTGCTGTGGCGTCTCACCTTGGCGGCTGAGCTCCGGCTCAGTTCTGGCCAGCTGCATGTCGCCTGCTTAAAATGGCGACAGCCGGCGGGGGGAGAGAGAGAGAGTAGTTCTTTTAGAGAGGGAGGGGGTGGGGGCTGCAGGTCTGCATTTTCCTCCACTCAGATAAACATATAATATTGACACGGTCGTTAAGTTGGAGCTCACTCCGCCCAAGTTGAACGGAAGATGAACACGCATCGTTTTCGGAAATGTTGGACGCTGATGCGTTCAGGGACCGTCGTTACAGTCCGATGCGTTTATGCGCTATCCCACCAAAGAGAGATATTGGTTCTTATTTTAAGAGCTTACCGGAGACATCATCGATTTCTGTTGAAGTAGCACACATATGCTGATTTAAGCGAAAAGTAGTCAGTTAGTGTTGACCAATGTTGTTTTTCAGAATTTATAAAATAAAACGGAATACAGTTCAGATTTAGTTGTTTACTTGTTTATTTCTGTTACACATGTCAGTGACGTTGTTATTATTTGTATTAACTATAATTTCCGTCTTTCAAGGTTGTTGTCTCAGGGAGTTGTCATGTCAATGTGTGACTCCAGGGATTATTTCCCAGACAACTAACCTGTACCTGATATCCAAACATAGCAGCTAATCCAGCCATGTTTCCATTCATGTGTCACCTGTTTACTACAGAATAAACCATCATGCACTCTGCGCACCTTTGAGATAGTTGTCACAAGTGAATGGCAATGTGGGTGTATGAATATTATTGCTGATAACAATAATAATCTTTTTTTTTTGTATTACTGGTGTATCTCATCACAGCCACCCACCTCTTTCTCCTCGTCTTCTTGGTTTAATGTTTCCCCTCACGCAAACTCCCTTCCTGTGTATGAGATGACTCTGGAATGCAACCCCTATTAAACTTTTTAAAATGACTTTCTTTTATGTTTTGTCTTAAGCTCCAAGTGGGGACTTATGGGAACTACAAGGTCATTTCATCCAAGAGTCTCATCTCCTGTCTGTGTTGACTCTCACAATGGCAGTTCAGTCTTGGCCATCAGCTGGTAGTTGAGTGTTTTTTACAATCTCAGAGAGGGAGAGTGATCCACTCACCCATCTGGAGCTAGAAGGTTTTGGTCAAGCAGGAGTAGGCGCCTCTGCTCTGCTTGGCTGGTTAACAGCTTGTGATGTCAGCCATTTTAGGTTGGACACCACAGAGCATGGTGCTCCGCCATTTCTCTCGCGCTCTCTCTCTCTCCTCTTAGCAACCCAGTTCTAACACTTGCCCTGGCAGTGGCCACAGTAATGCAACCGTTTGCAACCCACGCAACCATCCGCTCCGTGACCTTGAGAGTGGCCTAAATGGGACTCAAATGGAGTGATACACTATAACTGAAGCTTTTGTGTCGTTGCCAGTGTTGCAGAAAAAGCTGTGCATGAAAATAAGTTTGGAATTTTAGCTTTGGTGTGATGTGTGAGTAAGCAGGAGTTGTCTCACACGTTGAATGTGGAAAGGATTTTTGTCTTGAGATATTGAAAGCACATATATGGAGAGCGCTCCTTCTTCAGTCGTCTTGCTGAGATAGCACTGGTTATGTGTCCACGCCTGCATTGCCTGCAGCAGTTTCAGGGGCGCTACAAGCCTCAAAGCCGCTGCAGGCCAAACACAGGAGCCATAGTAGATATTAACCCAGGCAAATGTCTGCACAGGGACGCAGTCAGCGCTGAGTTAACAGGAAGAGACAGCATCAGCTCTGGCCAATGATGTGTCCTGGCGATGGCGACCACACCTAGCTGAGAGACATCAGCACCGTGTGAGGCAGAAATAGGAGCAGGGCAGGGACTCTCCAAATACCACTCACAGGGCAGTGTGGAGCAAACAAGCCCCACTAGAACCAGAATGGTGCTGGAGGTGTGGAGGTCTGAGGAGCTCTGTGCTTGTTTACCCACACACATGTACTTTAGAGAAACTGAGCTGGTGGGAGGAGGGAGGGGGGATTGGAGCCCAGTTGCCATGGTGACAGTAACACACCAGTGGTGCTGCCGACCTGTTCCCTGGGCCAAACTTGCTGAGAGAGAGAGGGAGGGGAGGCAGAGGGTGCAGAGACAGTTTGAAAGGGAGGGGGAGTGAGGGTGAAAAGGGGGGGAAAGAACGAATGAGGAAGCATGAAATTGAGTGAAGGAAAAGACAGGGTGCTGCGTTTTCTCTCTCGCCAAAGAAAACATACAATCACAGTGATCTGAACATTACACCTGCACCCGCTGCTTCGTGATGGGATGGATACTTCAGTTAGCGTGTAGCTACACCATGCAGTCAAGCTGAAGGACCGCTGGTGCGTGCATGCGTGCGAGTGCTATTCTTGGCCTCAGAGGATATAACGAAGGCCTCGACAAGCCAGGTCAGGGAATGAAAGAGGGTCAGGCGGTGCCGAGCCACTGCTATGGCGGAGATACTGTAGCTTACGAACCATGTGGACAAAAACATCGTCTTTGTTACTTGTCTCTGGCTGTAACACAGTAGAAAGGAAAAGCAGCCTCAGTGCCTCAGACACAGGCATGCAGGTTTCCACCCCCGCACGCCATATACACACAAACACATGCGCCCCAATCACCCCCACCCCACCCCCTCTCAGTCTCCACTCCAAATCACACAGGAAGCGAACACATGCAAATGCTAACACGTAGTATAACAGACGCAAAACCACCGTCACCACACGGTCAGTCAACATGTACGCTGCGTTGAAGTGAACGCATGTAATCGGTGAGTCAACAGCCCGTCTGGCGTCACAGCAGCCACATTGGAAGTCACCGTTAATAGCTCAGCTTTGCTACGGTGTGCTTCAGGCCTCACCTGAATGAGGTCTGTGGGTCGTCTTGCCTTGTTGAGCACAACTGCAGATGTGGTTTTGGATTTTTCAGTGACCTTGATCATTCAGTCTGTCCTGACAGTAGTTTTATTGTTTCGCATGAGGTTTTTGTTGGATGTGTGTGTGTGTGTGTGTGTGTGTGTGTGTGTGTGTGTGCACGCATGGAACTTCAGGTTATCAGGCTATGTCCACTGGCCGAAGGGCCTCGGGTTGGAACATTCCAGACTTCACAGCGCAGCAGCAGGGAGGGAGGCGGAGGGAAGGACTGTGATTGTGTGATTTTGGGTGGAAGGGGGCACAGGAGAGCGGGGGTTGGCAGGGTGGGGTGGCTGTAGGGGGCATCGGGGAGGAAAATTCCTCACTGAAACACCTCAGTGCTTCCTCCACGACAGTTAACACCCCTCCTTCCCTCGCCTTCTCACCCCAAAGTGACTGCCCATCCCCCACCATCCTCTCCCATTTGCTCCCTCTCCTCTCGCCTGCCCACACACAACCAGCAGAACCACGTAATGGACGTCTGAGACTGCCCACCCATAAGCCTTTGTGTTGGTCATGTGACCAGCCTGCCTTGGCAAAGCGATGCCCCCTGATGCAGAACTGAATGGCAGGGTGTGTGTGGGTTGGGGGGGGGGGTGCTGCTCTCCTTGGGGGGGTGCATGAGGGAACAAGGGGCATCACGTTCCCTCTACAGTAGCAAACTTCATTTGCTAGTTAACCCCTCACATTCCACAGACGCCAGCTCTTCCTGCAGTGGACATTAACACCAGTTTGCCGTTCGTTTTCCAGCACAAATGTCAGTGTTTTTGTGTTATTTCTAAAAACAACTGGTCTCATGGTTTCATGGTCTTCTGCTGAGTAAAACTAGATCTGAATATTGTTTGGAAGCTTCACACCGCTGTCCAGTGAGGGTTAACTTACCATGACCCCTCTGCAGCAGGACAAGGCTGTGTTTGTGTTTGTGGGTACGAGAGTGAGAGCCTTCGCCACTGAACAGTTCTATTCGATTGGACCGTTGCAGAAAACAGCTTGTCTTGTCTCTTAGGCAACGTTTCCCCCAAAGCTGAAGGTTCATTTAGTTGTGTCTCTTACAGCCTCTTAGGTTTTGTCTTTCGCAGTGGTTACAGTCACAGAACATGTGCACATCTTTTACCATGGTTGCACTTTGCTCACGTCATCATCCGCTGGCTTTGCTGTCAAGTGTAAGCTCGTCAAACTGGATGGAAGATGAGATTCTTGTTCTGATTTTGAGAAACTGGAGAGCAAAAACAAATGATTCCATATCAGTTCAATCCACATGGGACCAAAAATGCACCTGAACCTTCAGAACACAGCTTGATGCTGCGGTGCAACAAAGATCTCTCAAGTGTTGCAGGTGACCATTGAGGTACCGGGGTCAACCTGAGCTTCGTCATGAATTGGAGTGTAGAGACATTATTCTTAATTTGAGCTCAACTGCAGAAAGAGGAACAGTATTTCATGTCCTGAACTGCCCCTGAATGAGGAGCGGCTGGAGGTTTTCTGGTTTACCTGTTGTCAACGGGCGGTTTGGCTGATCGGTGCCTGAGGTGTCATGTCAGCACTGAGTGATTGTGAGAGCAATCGCCCTCGAGCTGTCCTGACTCTACATCACTGTGCTCCTGAGAGAGCAAAGGAGGGTGGGAGCTCCTCCACAGGAAGCTTCGCCATGATGTACGGACACACAGGACCAGATTGAAATGAAACGAGGCCCTGGACTCAAGCAGAATATTTTCACTTAAGCCATTTTTTAAGGTATGCAATGAAGCTACTGGGGCTCATGGTGTGTTTTTTTTGAAGTGCTCGCTCTGTGGGGGTGTGTCCGAACGAGGGGAAGTGACACAGAGTCATGTGGGGGAGGGGAGAGAAGGGGTAGGCCAGGAGCTCTCCCAAAAAGCGTGGAGTGAAGAAAGCACACAGCTTATCTCATGTCCTCCTCCATGGGAGAGCTTTGGATGAGGTGAGGAGCAATGTTTGATTTATTTATTTTTAAGGCCAGCACCAGATATTCTAGATGTTACTTCATGGAGTACGTTACCCTCTCCTGCTTCCATCTGTTCATGTTTCATCACCTTCTTTTTCTCTTTCATTCCCTCAACGCAACAAATGGCGGATGAAGGTTGACTGACAGTGAATGATTTTGTCTTTTCCAGGTTTTCCTGCTCGATTAGAGACAACGACGAGGGAACCCGTGGACATGTCGTGACTTTTCCTTCCCCCGCGCCTCGTCCATAGTCAAGAAGAAACGGCCGGTCGTCGCAGTCACGCTCCAGTCTCAGCCATTTGACCTCCCGCCCTGTGGTCACGCCATGGCCAGCAAGAGGAAGTCCACAACTCCATGTATGATCCCCAGCAAGCTCATGCACGTCTCAGAGGACACTGAACCCGACTCTCCTGCTGTTGTTCGCCAAAGCAGGATTGCTGGGGAGGGCAGAAATAGCCCCATGGACCCAGAGGCAGCAGACACAGTCAAAGAGGGCTGTGGCATTTACACCTGTAGGCCTTGTAACTTTGAAACCCATGACCTGAACTTGTTCTTGGATCACGTGTACACAGGACACCCAGACTTCCGTTCAGAACCGAGCTTCTTGTGCGTGAGCTGTGGGTTTTCAGCGCCTAAATTTGAGGGCCTGGCCCTGCACAATGCCAGGGTTCACCCCAGCACCTTGAACACCACGCTGCATCTGAGAAAGAGGGACAAGGGGGTGGTGGTGGAGCAGAGTCTGGTGACGGTGGCGGGGAAGGATCATGAGATCTCCATCACCAAAACGCCAATCATGAGGAGGCTGAAGGGCAAATCGGAGCCCAAAAGGATCGTGGTGTCCCACTCGGTGTCTGACGAGTCCTCCTCAGACACACCCACAGCCTCAGCCTCCAGAGAGACCGAGAGGAACGAAGCCGCTGCAGCGACAGTCACGCAGGTTTCCACCATCGTCCACAATGGAACAGCCAAGGTCACGCTGCCCTCCGCAATCCAGATAGTCAACGGCTCTGGAACGTTACCGTTACTCAAGACCCCCATCACTCAGGTAGACCCCCTGTCTGCCTGTTCATATCTAAATTGAACGATGATTTCATTCTCATATTTTCTTCTTTCCTCAACTATTCCATATTCCACCAGGTGGTCTCAGTTGTTCAGAACAGAAGCCTTCACCAGTCTGCTCCCATCACGGCCGCCTCAGACATCTCCTCTTCTTCTTCCAAGAATCTCCCCAAGGTAAATTCATTTGTTCCCATCGTTTTGAAAAGTCCATATTCATGGATCGTGACCGTTTGAAACGTTCCCTCCCAGGTGATGATTCCTCTGAGCAGCATCCCCACATACAGTGCCTCCATGGACTCCTCCTCCTTCCTGAAGACCTCCTTCAGTAAATTTCCGTATCCCACCAAGGCTGAGCTCTGCTACTTGACGGTGGTCACTAAGTTCCCGGAGGAGCAGATCAAGATCTGGTTCACCGCCCAGAGACTCAAGCAAGGGATCAGCTGGTCCCCCGAGGAGATCGAGGAGGCCAGGAGGAAGATGTTCAACACCATCATCCAGACTGCTCCCAGCAGCTCGCAGACCCAGAGTCCGGCTCAGCACACCATAACGGTTCTGCCGGCCTCACTGGGGGCGACCGGCATCCCTCACATCCTCCAAGGCTCTCTCGTCAGCCAAGCCGGGGTCATTGTCACGCAGCCCGTCATGGCCAACGGCATTCAGGTTAGCAGCGCTCCAGTGGCCCTGGCTGTCACACCCAAACCTCAGGCGGCAGCCCGCCCTACGATGCAGGCGCGACCAGCCGCAGCCCTGGTGGCTGACAAAGGCATCAGCATGATGGTGGGGGCGGTGGGCAGCAGCAGCAGCACAGGGAGCAACATCAGCAGCAGCAAGAGCAGTCGCGGAGGAGGAGGAGGAGGCGGTGTCATTACCAGCAGTCCAGCTAGTGTCATCAACCTGAGCCTCGCCAGCAGTAACCTCAGTAAGGTGAGCAGCGCTCACACGCCTCCTGCTGACAAGAGCAGCAGTAACGGAAGCAGCCACGTGAGCACCGCCAAAGGCAGCACGGACTGCAAGAGCACCGACATCATCAAAGCCGTAAACATCAGCGTGATGCAGAGCGGCGGGAAAGTAGCCGCAGAAAGCAAAAAGAGCACAGCGGGCAAACTTTGTAGCGACGGACAAAAGAGCAAAGACACGAATGGCAGCGGGGATAAAAACAGCGCGTCAGAGGACGTCGAGCTGAGTGCAGGCGACTCTCCAACTAAGATGGAGGAGACGCCCTCCCCGGCCTCCCAGTCCTCGTCCCCGTCTCCTGCAGCAGCCTCCAGCAGCACGCTGCTCTCCCGGGGTGTGAACTCATTCCTGGACCCCAGCTTCTGCAAAGGAAAGAAATCTCAGGGGCAGCTCAGTGCTCTGAAGGATAGTTTCCTGGCCAACCAGTTCCCAGACCAGGAGGAAGTGGACCGCCTCATCACTCTGACGGGGCTGACCGTTCGAGAAGTCCGAAAGTGGTTCAGCGACCGGCGTTACCACTTCCGCAACCTCAAAGGGCCGCGGTCGGGCACCGGGGGGCAGACTAAGTCTGCAGCGGGGGCAGGTAGCGCCAATCCGATGGACCTGTCTGACAGCAGCAGTTCCGGTGATAAAACGCCACAGCACAGCTCTGCACCGCTGAGCCCGACGACAACGCAGACGCCCACGTCCCCCAGCACTCCTTCACGACGAATCCTCAGAGCGGCTTCTCCGGATTTCACAGCGATCCGCTACAAAGAGAGAGAACCCCACCAGGTGAGACCGGCTTCCTTCTGAGAAGTTACATCAGTGTTACCAGATCCAGGTCCTGGCTAAACTCTGGATCCTTTGATCCAGAACAGGACATGTTATGGCTCTTGGGGGTTTCAGACACTGTTAGAGACAACAAATGAAGATAAAGACACGAACTAACACCACACTAGATGAGAATCTGCTGAATCAGCATAGTGAACGGATTTGTTGTCTCGTCAATAGTTCTGGAGCTCTGTCCAGATGTAAACCACCATTAGCAAATAGTGACTTTAGTCAGTATGTATAGAACTGGGTTTGGTATCAGTGTGTTTCTAATGGTAAGGGGATGTTTTCTTGGACAAGGAATCTACTGATGGAGATAAAATTTTAAAACACGGGGGAAATGAGCAGCCTGGTGGAGGTCTGCTCTCTCCAAGTGCTTTTCTAGATGGTGTTGGTTCCCTGACTGTTGCTGACGTCTCGTGCTCAGGTAAAGGCACTGGAGGCCAGCTTTGCCCAGGACCCTGAGCCATCTGGAGAAGAGGTGGACAGACTCCGACTGGAGACCAAGATGACCCGAAGGGAGATCCACGGCTGGTTCACTGAGAAGAAGAAGAGAGTGGCCGCTGAGAAAAAGAGAGAGGAGGCAGAGCGAGCGCTGAGAGAGGAGGAGGAGCAGGTGGAGTTGGATGGAGAGGAGAAACCAAAAGAGGATGGGTCTGGAGAGCTGAAAGTCAACCCCATTAAGATCAACCTGAAGATGCTGAAGGTAACGGAGACCAGTGGGAAGGCAGAAGGTGAAGGGTTGGAGTGTCCTCCTGTGCCAGTCCAGTTGAGCCTCACCCCATCCTCCACCCTGAAAACAGTGCAGCCCTCCACCGCAGCTCACAAACCCTCCCAGTCCCCCCAAACCCACAGCCGTCCGAGGGAAGAAGACGGCGGAGCAGCTTCACCTGCTCAAACAGGCCTACGCGCGGACACAGTGGCCCAGCGCGTCCCAGTACGACGAGCTGATCTCAGCGACCGGGCTGCCCAGACCGGAGGTGGTGCGCTGGTTCGGAGACTGCCGGTACATGCAGAAGAACAGCCAGCTGAAGTGGCTGGAGTCGTACCAGAACATGACTCTGGAGGAGGACCTCCAGAGAGGGGACGCAAATGTCCTCCAGGCCCACCTCAACGTGCACGGCAGCCAGCAGGAGTCACAGGTACTGGGGTCATCTCTTCTCTGAAGCATCAGCGTTGACTTCAGACCAACGATTTTAATCCTTTTCATTGTCGTACAAACAGATTGTTGTTGATGCACAGTTGCAGGAGCTGGCTGAGGCCAGCGGTCTGACTGCAGACCTGGTGCGACACTGGTTTTCCACCAAGGCGTCTCTACCCCACATTGAACCGATGGGCCTCCTTCACACGACCGCACCGAGACCGGCAGCAGCCGAGCCGCCGACAGCAGGATCGTCTCCACCGGGAGGAGGGGACGATCAGTCGATTGAGCAGTCGGTGTGTGGTGTTGCAGAAGATGCTGGCAAGACTGTGAATCCTACTAAAGGTAGTGACCATGTTGGGATTTGTCTGAAAGCATGAAAATTAAATATCTTCTGAGGTTTCTCCCAAAATTTGTTTATGAGAAAGATTCAGAGAAATGTATGATGATTCCCGTTGTCATGGTAAACTGCAAACAAAACGTAGCACGTGGCAGCAGAGCATTTACAGACAGGTTGAGCATGTTGATAATGTTGAAAATAAAATGTAAATACAATGGAGCAGTGGCTGTGGTTGGAATTCCTTCTGTAGGTGGTGAACTTCAAACAAGTTGTGTCATCAGTGTCTGCACACAATTCCACGATGTAGGACAGTGTGTGTGGTCCAGTGCTGGCCTAAAACCATCTGGATCAGTCTCTGGTGTCCCATGTTTTTGTGTGTGTAAAAGTGTGCGTAGATTCTGGTCGGTGATGATCGGAGGCGTGTTGTCGTGGCGATGGATGTTTACGCTCCGTTCCTCGTCACCACAGGAACAGATTGAACAGGCTGATGGTTCGGAGGATGACGTTGGCGGTGCAGGTGGTCTTTGTGTCGGCAGCCTGAGGACAAGACGGCAGATGCGCTTGTAACACGATCACTGGATGGAAATGGGCCTTGAAAGAAAACCCATCCCCTCCCTCTCCTACTCACACACCCCTAGAGGTAGGCCAGACCACCCCCCATCCACCCACTCGCTTGCCTTCCTCCTCCTGTTGTCCTCTCCTCTGCTGCACACAGACAACCCCTCCAGTGTCCTCCTGGCCGCCATTTTCTGTATAGAATGAAGTCCCAGTGGGAGGTGGTGACAGTGGGAGGGGCACTGCTGACAGCAGTATGGCCTCTCCGCCGGCTATGATGGGAGGATGGAGGTGAAGGAGGAGAGGAAGGTAGATGTGGAGCAAGAAGAGAGAGGGAACAGTGTGATTGATATCACAGATGTTGATTAGCAGTGGGGGCGGGGGGCAGGAAATAACGGAACAGTCCGCCAAGGATTGGATTGTCAGGACTGGGGGGGGGGGTGAAAACTGTAACGGCTCTTTGCTACTGGGTGTTTGCTTAGGCCTTAAAGTAAAACCACATTAGATTCATGCTTGCAGCGTACGTGCTAGCTCTTAGCATCTTAAGACGAACACAGCACTGATGTTCATTCGTTTTTTTTTTTTCTGTATTCTGTTTAAGCTTTTTGGTTAAATGTGAACTAAAATTGTTGAAGAAAGCATCTGTCGTCCAAAGAAGGCAAGAACCAGAAACAATATATTGACGGTGGACTCTCATTTGTGTTGTAGCATCAAGTGCTTCTTTACGTCTTCTGACGTGTATGTACGTTTGTTTTTATGGAACTTTATAATGTAATAAATTTAACTGTGAACTTTTCCCAGAGGTCCATACTTAGGCATGATGTATAATTTTTACAGCTGGTATTTGCAGAATAAACAGAATGTAATAAACAAGTTGTTGAGTGTTATTACGTATCGACCCTCAGTTCTCACATGTAAAACATACTGCTACAAATATGACCGCTCCAATTTAATGCTCCAGTTTAATTAGATCCCTGCAGAAAATTATTTTATGTCAGATACAATAGTACTAGTGTTGGCATCAACTAAGTAATTCTATTCTATCAACTGTTTTAGTAATTAATCCTGAGGGCATTTGTTCAGCGAACATTAAATTGTTGGATTGGAGTTATGAATGTGGATATTTTCTTTGGTCATTTGATGTCAGTCTGGGGTTTTTGGAAAAACAGTTGCCACATTTCTGCCATTTTATAGACCAAACAGCAGATAACACACAAGCATAAAGTAGTAAGTATTTTTTATTTACTTTTCAGGCTTGAATATGTCTCTTATGAAAGGCAATGAAATTAAAATGACTCTTCTCTCCGTAGTTTAGGCACATTTACAAAAAGGCGTTTGGAAATGACAGCGTCAGCAATGAAACGACGTCGGAGAGAAAGAACAAAAACAAGTCACTGACACTTATGGCGAGCTGCACACCTATCCAGGTGATCTGTTTGAATTGGCCTCATTACAAGGACGTTTCATAAGCAATTAGCTATCCGGCCAAACAGGTACGATAACCCAACCGGAGTCTCCGCAGACGTCCACAAAGACGCTGACACCAGCGTGAATAAGCTACAGCGATTTTATGATGTGTGTAGAGATGGAGGCACGTGGACATGTGGCGACGAACGTAACGCAGCATTGAAGGGAGAGCTCTCACAAACACCACTCATGAGTCAGCTGTATGCATTAAGGTGAAACATGAGGTGGTGGTGGTGGTGGGGGGGGAGGGGTCACAAACAGGATGATTAAACTTTCTCCTTTCCCGGCTTTCACCTCGACTTAAATCAGCGTATGGCTTATGCGCATCTCAGCGGTCAAACACTGAGTGACAATACTGAGTTTACATCATAAAGTTGTCACATACGAACAGAGAAAACACTGTTTCTGATACAAACGTGGAAAGAGCACGGTTGGTTGTATGACCTCAGTCTGAACTTGAAGGCCCAGTCCTCTAAACCCCCACAAACAATCCCAGGCACCTTCGTCTTCCATCGGCAAGAGGAGTGACAAAAAACCTGAGGCTCCAGCTCAGATCCAACCTGCTCCGACCGACCACAAACACAGGAAACAGGAACTCCCAGCACATGTACGGGCACAGTTATTTATGTCAAGCAGGCCGAATGTCCGGAGATGAGGAACATGGCGCTCACTTCTGTTAGTCCTGTGCAATTAAACTCATAGGCAGTGTAACTTCAAAACACAAAACATCCGTCATGTCTCAGAGGGAGGTGGCGGTCAGCTCTATTTAAAACCCTTCAGTGTACAATGTGGTTAAAGTGAGAGCGCAAAACTATTACGAGACGTCTGCTGCAGGAGGTTTCTATGTTTACTGTTAGCGCTAAGTTCAGGGAGACGCACCGATTTGACATGTCAGTAAAAATATACAAAACATTCCACCGTTAAATCGTGTTTGACACTGAGCATCACAGGGACTCACTGTTGTACATCGTCATCATCATCATCTCTTCGCTGTGACCCTGCAGCTCTGAGCGATCCCCCTCCGGTAACAAAACAAGCATAACAGAGTAACACTGGGGGATCGTGGATGCAAATAAGACAGTTTGAACATGAAGGAACATTAATCCCTGGTCCTGCTTCAACCACACGGAGTGGCATTACTGACAGACTACGGAGTGGCAGGAAATGGAATGATGTGCAGTTTTCTTGGAATGCAAGAAATAAAAATGTTTAAAAAAATGCCTGTGTGTATCGGCGTGTGCCTGCTTCTCCCACTGCTCTCAACACACACCAGCTATGACTTCCTCCTGATGACTTTGCATAAACAAAATTAAATAGGGGATGGATGTGTGGGTTAAAATGGAGGTGTGTAATTTTCCTCCCCCCCAAAAAAAAATTAAAGACATTAAAAACAGTCGCAGAGAGCCCTCGTGTTTTACACATATACATAAGAACGTGAGAGGTCACATGATGAATGTTTGACAGTTTAAATAATTAGAATAATTAAAAACATGGAGATAGGAGCTCTTTGAGAGCAGGTCAGCTGCTGCTGTTCTCTGGCCGACAGCACAGCCCGAATAAATATATATATTCATATACGTCAAATAGAGAAGAGCGAGGACCTCGGACCGGGAAACAGACCCCCCCCCCCCGCCCCTTCATAACGAAGCCGCTGTGGTGAGTTACAGAGGACATGCTGCAGACCAACAGTCCAGAGCTGGAACTGATTTTTTCCTCCAGTGGACCTTTCTTCTTCCTGTCTGCAGCTGTCAGCTTCCTCTTGGCCCCGCCTCCTCCTCCTCCTCTTCCTCCTCCTCCGGCGTGTGGTGAGGAGGAAGGCAGGGGGCAATGGGACCGAGGAGGTGGGGGGAGGGGGGGGGGGGGTGCGGGGTTCGGGGAATGGAAGGAAGGAGAGCTGCCTGAAATGTAGGCCAAAGCGGTGGTGGGCGTTTCCATGGAAACAGTGTTCACAGCAGTCCGTGACATCATCAGTACGGGGAGAGGTGACTGGGTGAAGGGGACGAGGGGGGGGGCAGGGGTGGGGGTGGGGGGCTGGCTAGGCGTGTAACAGAATGTGTCCTGATTGGTTTGGACTTAAACGCGGTTCTCTCCGCCCACCTTGGTCCTCCGTAACACCCTGAGGTGAAGACAAAGACAGCTCGTCATCTGCATTCCGCCTGAAACCTCCACCACGTTCAGCCCTGTCCAGACCAATGATTCAAGGAGGCTGACTGTCAGCGGTATGAACGGTGGGTGCTGGAAGCTGCAGGTGATTCTACCAGTTCAGTCACTGATGATGGCTACAGACTGTCGCTAACGTTCTGACCAATCAGCTGCCAGCTGGCGACAGGTACCCACATGGGGCGTGTCTTTGACTGTGATGTATCCAGCTACAAATAAGCTAACTTTTGAACAGAGGACAAGTCCATAAATCCTTTTGAAGCACGGTGTCTTCACAGCAGTAACTTGAAATTCTATGCTAAGACAAATGCCAGAGTTGAGTACTCTGGCTTTACGGCATGGGGCAACACACCCACTGCTGTGGATACAACAGTAGTTTACGTGAGATCACAATGACCGGTCGCAGCTCAGCACCTTTTATCAGTGTGAACTGGACTGTTGCTGGGTTGCTGGAACGTTCCGTTGCCAGTTGCACGTTGTTGCGTCTGGAATCTTTGGTCTGGACTGGACTTCACAGCTCAAACGTCAGACACCGTTGTCGCCCACCTTCTGTTCTGTGCGTCCATGTGGTCCAGCAGAGCCTCCTGGGACACCCTGAATTCGTCCAGCGGCGACTGGTAGCGGGATTCCAAGGAGCCCTCTCTGGCCCGGTACGCCATGGCCTGTGCTGGCGACTGGGGAAGAGGCGACATGCTGGTGGAGGAAGTCGATGACACTGAGCTCAACTCCCCCAACCGTTCACGTCCGGTTTGGGCTGATGCTGACTGTGGCGTGGCTCCGACTGCAGCGAAAGGACTCAGAACCTCTCCGTTTTCGTCCTGAGAGGAAAGAAATTTAAAATCAGCCAGGCCTGAAGTAAACAACCAAACGGACTGTGCTGCACTCAACCCCTCCCCACTCACATTCTGGGCCTGGGCATTGTCATGAGTTTAACATCTGTTGTGAAGATCAACGTATCGCTGTCATGTTACTGGGGTTTGTTTGTGTTCGTTGGCCATGGTGACACACAGAAGAACATTCTGCCGATATTCTTACTTAGGAAGCAGCAGCTAAGCTGAGATATTCAACTACACAAGGAAGGAGGACACTGTCACGGAGGCAGGTGGAGATGTGACGAGATCTGGAAGTTCTACCTGATGACTTATCTGTGCTTACAGCTTGGAGGGGGAATACTTACCTCCACAATATGACGAGAAATTGCAAAAATCACCACTTGAGTTGATCTGTGTGTGTGTGTGTGTGTGGTGGGGACACTGCTGAGTAAATTGCCCCCCTTAGGCAAACACTGTGAGTTAGAGTCATACGTTGAAAACATTTTCAGTATTTAAACTGTTGCTAAGCAACAACTCAATCATGAATTGACCCATGATTGTTGGATTGTAGGTTCTATGCACGGATGGGGTCAGTCAGGGTCTGGACACCGTGGAGCAACACACACGTCAAACAAACTGGACTTTAGAGCTCAAACATGCTCATCTCAGTCGTGATCCTCTCGTTCCAGTATGTGACTGTTGCAGTCAAGAACGTGACACACTAACCCTTCCTCTGATGACGTCCATGTGGACCAACAGTGAGGCCAACTCCAGATCCTCATTGTAGCTGTTTTTCAGAGGTACTGCCCGATAACCTGGTGGGGTACAAATCACAGATCATGTAGAAGCTGGAGGTCGTTCTAGCCCCCTGGTTCCTTGGTGTCCAGCTGTGCAGACCTGTCTTCAGGCTGTGGATGGGGAATGTCGCCTGAGCCAGGAAGTTTTGGTCGCTGAACATGTCAATCTCATAAACCACAAAGCGCAGGAAGGTGAAGGCTGAGTTGCACACTGTGAACTGAAATGGCTTTCGGGGCCACGTGGGGTTCAGACCGTTGTCAGCTGGGGAAGGAAAGCAAGACATGAGCTCATTCACTTCACGCTGACGGTGCTGATGCTACAGCTCTCACCTTCAGAGTCAGTCTTTTGCTTGGCACTATCATACTCGGCCCCGCACACCTCGATCTCGATCAGAGGACAAACTATTCCGCGGCCATGTTTGGGCAGGTGGCGGGCGCCTAAAACCTTTGAAATACAAAAAAAAAGTGACAGTATAACAGACGTTTAGAACGCAGACACTGGTTGTGACACCAGCACGTTACTCTACCTCTATCTGCAGAGTGACCTGCTCGAGGCCTCGTAGCGTATGTCGGTCAAAAGGATCAAAGCTGTCGTCCCTCATGATGGGCGGCTGGAGGACGTAGCCGCTCCTTCCGTTGAGCATGAACAGTGCCTGGTTCATCTGCATGGGCTTGTCTGGGCACGGCAGAGGAGTTGATAGCAGGGTATGAAAAATCAGCACATCTTCCCTCAGCATGGTTTTTACTGAATGTGGATACCTGCAGTCTGGAAGTTGAGCGCTACCAGCTGGGACCCACAGAGCCACATGGGCAGAGGGTCGTAGTTGGAGGAGTCCAATCTCTGGCCGCGGGGGTAGATCCTGGACAGCTGGAGCCGATTGTACTGCAGGAACTTCTTTCCCTTGATCTTGTTGACATATTTCTCCGCCTTGGTCTCAGGAAAGGATGACATGTCCCGGAAACAGGCCCGCTCTGTGCCAATCTCTGCAGGAGGAGGAGGGTGATGACCCTGTGCTGGTGGCTGCTGCTTGGTGTCGTAAGTGTGTGGAAAAACCACACACGTATGAATGTGTGTGTGATTCTTACTGTCTTCATCGAACGGCACAGGCCGGCAGTAGATGACCAGATCAGACAACTCCAACGCGATCTTCTTCCTCCTCTCCATCATCTTCCCCTCCTCCAGCTGTTTAGAGACACACAACTTGAATCAGAATCTGT
>NW_027615662.1:0-37575 GCF_965212315.1 Lampetra planeri
GTGGGGGTGGGTGGGTGGGTGAGTGGGTGGGTGGGTGAGTGGGTGAGTGGGTGGGTGGGTGAGTGGGTGAGTGGGTGGGTGGGTGGGTGAGTGGGTGGGTGGGTGGGTGGGTGGGTGGGTGAGTGAGTGGGTGAGTGGGTGGGTGGGTGGGTGGGTGGGTGGGTGGGTGAGTGGGTGGGTGAGTGGGTGGGGTGAGTGGGTGGGTGGGTGAATGGGTGGGTGGGTGAATGGGTGGGTGGGTGAGTGGGTGGGTGGGTGAGTGGGTGGGTGGGTGGGTAAATGGGTGGGTGGGTGAATGGGTGGGTGGGTGAATGGGTGGGTGGGTGGGTGAATGGGTGGGTGGGTGAAAGGGTGGGTGAGTGGGTGGGTGGGTGAGTGGGTGGGTGAGTGGGTGGGTGGGTGGGTGGGTGGGTGAGTGGGTGGGTGAGTGGGTGGGTGGGTGGGTGAATGGGTGGGTGGGTGGGTGGGTGAATGAGTGGGTGGGTGAGTGGGTGGGTGAATGGGTGGGTGGGTGAATGGGTGGGTGAATGGGTGGGTGGGTGGGTGAGTGGGTGGGTGGGGTGAATGGGTGGGTGGGTGAGTGGGTGGGTGAGTGGGTGGGTGAGTGGGTGGGTGGATGATTGGGTGGGTGGGTGGGTGAGTGGGTGGGTGGGTGAGTGGGTGGAAGGGTGGGTGGGTGAGTGGGTGGGTGGGTGAGTGAGTGGGTGAGTGAGTGAGTGGGTGGGTGGGTGGGTGAGTGGGTGGGTGAGTGGGTGGAAGGGTGGGTGGGTGAGTGGGTGGGTGGGTGAGTGAGTGGGTGAGTGAGTGGGTGAGTGGGTGGGTGAGTGGGTGGGTGAGTGGTATGGGAGGGGGACGAGATGGTAAAGAGGTAAGTCCCCCAGGTAGCCTCCAGAGGGCACACACACAACCCACACTCACACCCACCCACTCACCCACCCACCAACTCACCCCTCTCACTCACCACGCTCACCCACCCACCCCTCTCACCCACCAACTCACCCACCCAGCTCACCACACTCACCCACCACACTCACCCACCACACTCACCCTCACCCCTCTCACCCACCACGCTCACCCTCCACGCTCATCCCTCTCACCCACCACGCTCACCCCTCTCCCCACCCACACTCACCCACCCCACCCCTCTCGCCCACCACATTCACCCCTCTCACCCACCACGCTCATCACACTCACCACGCTCAGCCCTCTCACCCACCCACACTCACCCACCCACACTCACCCACCCACACTCACCCACCCCTCTCACCTGTCCCTGGCCATCAAAGAACTTGCTGATGCTTGCCCTCAGCTGGCTGAACAGGATGGGGTAGAGTGCCGGGCTCAACTCCAGGCCCACCAGCTCCTTGATGTTGGAGCGGATATGCAGGCCCACCTTCTCGTGCGTGCAAACCATCAGCCGCAGGATGTGCGACAGGAACTTGGCCACGGGGGGAGAGTGGTGGCCGACGTGCACCACGGACGAGTGGCAGTCGGACGGTCCCTGGGGCGGGGGGGGAGGGGGGAGGGTCGTCACACCGCTCACTCGTTCGCTCGCTCGCTCACTCACTCACTCGTTCGCTCGCACACTCGCTCGCACACTCGCTCGCACACTCGCACACTCACTCACTCGCTCACTTACTCAATCACTCACTCACTCACTCAATCACTCACTCACCCACCCACTCACTCACTCACTCAATCACTCACTCACACGCTCACACGCTCACTCACTCGCACACTCGCACACTCACTCGCACACTTGCTCACTCGCTCGCACACTCGCTCACTCACTCACTCGCTCACTCAATCACTCGTTCACTTACTCACCCACTCGATCACTCACTCACCCACTCACTCACTCGTTCAATCACTCACTCACTCATTCAATCAATCACTCACTCACCCACTCACTCACTCACCCACTCGATCACTCACTCACCCACTCACTCACTCGTTCAATCACTCACTCACCCACTCACTCACTCGTTCAATCAATCACTCACTCACCCACTCACTCACTCACTTACTCACTCGATCGCTCACTCAATCACTCACTCACTCGTTCAATCACTCACTCACCCACTCACTCACTCACTTACTCACTCGTTCAATCAATCACTCACTCACCCACTCACTCACTCGTTCAATCAATCACTCACTCACCCACTCACTCACTCACTTACTCACTCGATCGCTCACTCAATCACTCACTCACTCGTTCAATCACTCACTCACTCGATCGCTCACTCAATCACTCACTCACTCGTTCAATCAATCACTCACTCACCCACTCACTCACTCATTCACTCGTTCAATCAATCACTCACTCACCCACTCAATCACTCGTTCAATCAATCACTCACTCACCCACTCACTCACTCACTCGTTCAATCAATCACTCACTCACCCACTCACTCACTCGTTCAATCAATCACTCACTCACTCAATCAATCGCTCACTCACCCACTCACTCACTCGTTCAATCAATCACTCACTCACCCACTCACTCACTCACCCACTCACTCACTCACTCACCCACTCACCCACCCACCCACACGTTCACTCGCTCGACCACTCACTCACCCCCCAACCCCCCACCCCACCCCCCTCACCATCGCGGCCGCAGACGCCGGCAGCGCCGCCCCGGCCACCGCCTCCGCCCCGGCCACGGCCCCCAAGCCGGCCACGGCCACCACCGCCCCCCCCCCAGACACCGCCGCCACCACCGCCCCACCACCACCACCACCACCGCCGCCACCGCCACCACCGCTCCCGGCAGCGGCCACGGCAACGGCCGACCCGGCACCGGCACCGCCGCCACCTCCTCCGCCCGAAGCCGAAGACCCGGCGGCCGTCATCGCCGACACGGCCATCGAGTTCTTCCTCTCGCCGGCGCCTCCGCCCCCTCCCATCGGCGGGCTGTGAGTGCCCAGCGAGGCTCCGGCACCACCACCGGCACCACCGGCACCAGCACCGCAGCCGGTGAAACCGCCGCCGGTGCCGCCGTGGGGGCCTCGCGGTTGGAGGCAGACGCCACCGAGGGCGCTGAGGAAGCCTGTGGTGTTGATCCACTCCTGCAGAAGCTCGGGGTCCACGGCGTCCGGCGAACCGCCCCCGGCACCGCCGCCGACGCCGCCGCCGCCGCCGCCGACGCCGCCGCCGCTGGCGTGGGACATCCGCCGGCGGACCACCGTCCGGTGGAGGGACTCGGACACCTGAGGGGGGGGGGGGTGGGGGGCGGACGGGGGTGTCCGGTGAGGTTTCGGTGGAGTGGGGTGAGGTTTCGGTGGACCTCCTGTAGACCAGGCGAGGTAGTCAACATCTTACAGGCTAATCGAACCCACGACCTCCGGAAGACCAGGCGAGGTAGTCAACATCTCCCCATTGTCAGGATGGAACCCACGACCTCCTGTAGACCAGGCGAGGTAGTCAACATCTCTCAGGGTCCGGGATCGAACCCACGACCTCCTGTAGACCAGGCGAGGTAGTCAACATCTCACAGGGTCCGGGATGGAACCCGCAACCTCCTGTAGACCAGGCGAGGTCGTCAACATCTCTCAGGGTCCGGGATCGAACCCACGTCCTCCTGTAGACCAGGCGAGGTCATCAACATCTCACAGGGTCCGGGATGAAACCCGCGACCTCCTGCAGACCAGGCGAGGTAGTCAACATCTCACAGGGTCCGGGATCGAACCCACGACCTCCAGTATACCAGGCGAGTTAGTCAACATCTCACAGGGTCCGGGATCGAACCCACGACCTCCTGTAGACCAGGCGAGGTCGTCAACATCTCGCAGGGTCCGGGATCAAACCCACGACCTCCTGTAGACCAGGCGAGGTAGTCAACATCTCTCAGGGTCCGGGATCGAACCCACGACCTCCTGCAGACCAGGCGAGTTAGTCAACATCTCACAGGGTCCGGGATCGAACCCACGACCTCCTGTAGACCAGGCGAGGTCGTCAACATCTCTCAGGGTCCGGGATCGAACCCACGACCTCCTGCAGACCAGGCGAGGTCGTCAACATCTCGCAGGGTCCGGGATCAAACCCACGACCTCCTGTAGACCAGGCGAGGTAGTTAACATCTCTCAGGGTCAGTGATCGAACCCGCGACCTCCTGCAGACCAAGCGAGGTCGTCAACATCTCACAGGGTCCGGGATGGAACCCACAACCTTCCGCATACCAGACGAGGTAGTCAACATCTCACAAGGTCCGGGATCGAACCCACGACCTCCTGTAGACCAGGTGAGGTAGTCAACATCTCACAAGATCCGGGATCGAACCCACGACCTCCTGTAGACCAGGCGAGGTCGTCAACATCTCACAGGGTCCGGGATCGAACCCACGACCTCCTGTAGACCAGGCGAGGTAGTCAACATCTCACAGGGTCCGGGATCGAACCCACGACATCCTGTAGACCAGGCGAGGTAGTCAACATCTCACAGGGTCCGGGATCGAACCCACGACATCCTGTAGACCAGGCGAGGTAGTCAACATCTCACAGGGTCCGGGATCGAACCCACGACCTCCTGCAGACCAGGCGAGGTCGTCAACATCTCACAGGGTCCGGGATCGAACCCACGACCTCCTGTAGACCAGGTGAGGTCGTCAACATCTCCCAGGGTCAGTGATCGAACCCACGACCTCCTGCAGAACAGGCGAGGTAGTCAACATCTCACAGGGTCCGGGATGGAACCCGCGACCTCCTGTAGACCAGGCGAGGTCGTCAACATCTCACAGGGCTCGTGATGGAGCCCACGACCTCCTGTAGACCAAGCGAGGTCGTCAACATCTCCCAGGGTCAGTGATCGAACCCACGACCTCCTGCAGACCAGGCGAGGTGGTCAACATCTCACAGGGTCAGTGATCGAACCCACGACCTCCTGTAGACCAGGCGAGGTCGTCAACATCTCCCAAGGTCAGTGATCGAACCCACGACCTCCTGCAGACCAGGCGAGGTGGTCAACATCTCACAGGGTCAGTGATCGAACCCACGACCTCCTGCAGACCCGGCGAGGTCGTCAACATCTCGGCACTCACCTGTCCATCCTCCACCTTCGTCTTGGGATAGTTGAGCAGCTGCTTGGTGGTTTGCTCCCAGCGGAGGTGAGTCTCCTCCCACGCCTACGTGGCGAGGGGGGGGGAGGGGAGTCAGTGCTCACCAGCTCACTCACCAGATCAATCACCAGATCACTCACCAGATCACCAGCTCACCAGCTCGCTCACCAGATCACTCACGAGATCACTCACCAGATCACCCACCAGATCACCAGCTCACCAGCTCGCTCACCAGATCACTCACCAGATCACTCACCAGATCACCAGCTCACCAGCTCGCTCACCAGATCACTCACCAGATCACCAGCTCACCAGCTCGCTCACCAGCTCACTCACCAGATCACTCACCAGATCAACAGCTCACCAGCTCGCTCACCAGATCACCAGCTCACCAGCTCACCAGCTCGCTCACCAGCTCACTCACCAGCTCACTCACCAGCTCACTCACCAGCTCACTCACCAGATCACCAGCTCACCAGCTCGCTCACCAGATCACCAGCTCACCAGCTCACCAGCTCGCTCACCAGCTCACTCACCAGCTCACTCACCAGCTCACTCACCAGCTCACTCACCAGATCACTCACCAGTTCACTCACCAGCTCACTCACCAACTCACTCACCAGTTCACTCACCAGCTCACTCACCAGCTCACTCACCAGCTCACTCTCCAGTTCACTCACCAGCTCACTCACCAGCTCACTCACCAGATCACTCACCAGTTCACTCACCAGCTCACTCACCAACTCACTCACCAGTTCACTCACCAGCTCACTCACCAGCTCACTCACCAGCTCACTCTCCAGTTCACTCACCAGATCACTCACCAGATCACTCACCAGCTCACTCACCAGATCACTCGATCACCAGCTCTGTGTGTGTCTGTGTGTGTGTCTGTGTGTGTGTGTGTCTGTGTGTGTGTGTGTGTCTGTGTGTGTGTGTGTGTCTGTGTGTGTGTGTGTGTCTGTGTGTGTGTGTGTGTCTGTGTGTGTGTGTGTCTGTGTGTGTGTGTCTGTGTGTGTGTGTCTGTGTGTGTGTCTGTGTGTGTGTGTGTGTCTGTGTGTGTGTGTGTGTGTCTGTGTGTGTGTCTGTGTGTGTGTGTGTCTGTGTGTGTGTGTGTGTGTCTGTGTGTGTGTGTGTCTGTGTGTGTGTGTCTGTGTGTGTGTGTGTGTCTGTGTGTGTGTGTGTGTCTGTGTGTGTGTGTGTCTGTGTGTGTGTCTGTGTGTGTGTGTGTGTCTGTGTGTGTGTCTGTGTGTGTGTGTGTGTCTGTGTGTGTGTGTGTGTCTGTGTGTGTGTGTCTGTGTGTGTGTCTGTGTGTGTGTGTGTGTCTGTGTGTGTGTGTGTCTGTGTGTGTGTGTGTGTGTCTGTGTGTGTGTGTGTGTGTCTGTGTGTGTGTGTGTCTGTGTGTGTGTGTGTGTGTCTGTGTGTGTGTGTGTGTCTGTGTGTGTGTGTGTCTGTGTGTGTGTGTGTGTGTCTGTGTGTGTGTGTGTCTGTGTGTGTGTGTGTGTGTCTGTGTGTGTGTGTGTGTCTGTGTGTGTGTGTGTCACCTCTGTGTTCCCCGACGTTGGATGCTCGATTCTGCGTAGCAGCGCCATCACGCGCTTCTGCAGCGCAACATGGCCTGACAATAACAAAGACAAAGATCCCCCGCGTAGCCTTTAACAAACTGCAGGGGAAAGTGCTGTTAGTAGTGGCGAGTAGCAGCACCTATGAAGGCAACCAGCAGAGGGGGTGGGTGGCCACCACCACCACCAATACCCACTCACCCACTCACCCACCCACTCACCCACTCACCCACCCACTCACCCACTCACCCACTCACCCACCCACTCACCCACTCACCCACTCACCCACCCACCCACTCACCCACCCACTCACCCAGTCATTCACCCACCCACTCACCCACCCACCCACCCACTCACCCACCCACTCACCCAGTCATTCACCTACCAACTCACCCACTCACCCAGTCATTCACCCACCCACCCACTCACCCACCCACCCACCCACTCACCCACCCACTCACTCAGTCATTCACCTACCCACTCACCCACTCACCCAGTCATTCACCCACCCACCCACTCACCCACCCACCCACTCACCCACCCACTCACTCAGTCATTCACCTACCCACTCACCCACCCACCCACTCACCCACCCACCCACCCACTCACCCACCTACTCACCCAGTCATTCACCTACCCACTCACCCACTCACCCAGTCATTCACCCACCCACTCACCCACCCACCCACTCACCCACCCACTCACCCACCCACTCACCCAGTCATTCACCTACCCACTCACCCACTCACCCAGTCATTCACCCACCCACCCACTCACCCACCCACCCACCCACTCACCCACCTACTCACCCAGTCATTCACCCACCCACTCACCCACCCACCCACTCACCCACCCACTCACCCACCCACTCACCCAGTCATTCACCTACCCACTCACCCACTCACCCAGTCATTCACCCACCCACCCACTCACCCACCCACCCACTCACCCACCTACTCACCCAGTCATTCACCCACCCACTCTCTCCCCCCGTGTCTCTCTCCCCGTGTCTCTCCCACCGTGTCTCTCTCCCCGCGTCTCCCCCCCCGCGTCTCCCCATCTCCCCCCGCGTCCCCCCGCGTCTCTCCCCATCTCTCCCCCCGTGTCTCTCCCCGCGTCTCCCCGTCTTCCCCCGCGTCTCTCTCCCCGCGTCTCTCTCCCCGCGTCTCTCTCCCCGCGTCTCTCTCCCCGCGTCTCTCCCCCCGTGTCTCTCCCCGCGTCTCCCCCCGCGTCTCTCTCCCCGCGTCTCTCTCCCCGCGTCTCTCTCCCCGTGTCTCTCTCCCCGTGTCTCTCTCCCCGTGTCTCTCTCCAAGTGTCTCTCCCCGTGTCTCTCTCCCCGTGTCTCTCTCCCCGTGTCTCTCTCCCCGTGTCTCTCTCCCCGTGTCTCTCCCCCCGTCTCTCCCCGTGTCTCTCTCCCCGTGTCTCTCCCCGTGTCTCTCTCCCCGTGTCTCTCTCCCCGTGTCTCTCTCCAAGTGTCTCTCCCCGTGTCTCTCTCCCCGTGTCTCTCCCCGTGTCTCTCTCCCCGCGTCTCTCTCCCCGCGTCTCTCTCCCCGCGTCTCTCTCCCCGCGTCTCTCCCCCCGTGTCTCTCCCCGCGTCTCCCCGTCTCCCCCCGCGTCTCTCTCCCCGTGTCTCTCTCCCCGTGTCTCTCTCCCCGTGTCTCTCTCCCCGTGTCTCTCTCCCCGTGTCTCTCTCCCCATGTCTCTCTCCCCATGTCTCTCTCCCCGTGTCTCTCTCCCCGTGTCTCTCTCCCCGTGTCTCTCCCCGTGTCTCTCTCCCCGTGTCTCTCCCCGTGTCTCTCTCCCCGTGTCTCTCTCCCCGTGTCTCTCTCCAAGTGTCTCTCCCCGTGTCTCTCTCCCCGTGTCTCTCTCCCCGTGTCTCTCTCCCCGTGTCTCTCTCCCCGTGTCTCTCTCCCCGTGTCTCTCTCCCCGTGTCTCTCTCCCCGTGTCTCTCCCCGTGTCTCTCTCCCCGTGTCTCTCTCCCCGTGTCTCTCTCCAAGTGTCTCTCCCCGTGTCTCTCTCCCCGTGTCTCTCTCCCCGTGTCTCTCTCCCCGTGTCATTCCTCCCGTGTCTCTCTCCCCGTGTCTCTCCGTCTCTCCCCCCACGTCTCCCTCCACGTCTCCCCCCCCGTGTCTCCCCGTGTCTCTCTCCCTGTCTCTCCCCCCACGTCTCCCCCTGTCTCTCTCCCCGTGTCTCTCCGTGTCTCCCCGTCTCTCTCCCCGCGTCTCCCCCCGCGTCTCCCTGCGTCTCCCCCCGTCTCTCCCCGCGTCTCCCCGCGTCTCCCCGCCTCTCTCTCCGCGTCTCCCCGCGTCTCCCCGCGTCTCCCCGCGTCTCCCCGCGTCTCCCCACGTCTCTCCGTCTCTCCCCCCGCGTCTCCCCGCGTCTCCCCGCGTCTCCCCGCGTCTCCCCACGTCTCTCCGTCTCTCCCCCCGCGTCTCCCCGCGTCTCCCCGCGTCTCCCCGCGTCTCCCCACGTCTCCCCGTCTCTCTCTCCGCGTCTCCCCGCGTCTCCCCGCGTCTCCCCGCGTCTCCCCCCGTCTCCCCGCGTCTCCCCCCGCGTCTCCCCGCGTCTCCCCCCGTCTCTCCCCGTGTCTCTCCCCGCGTCTCCCCGCCTCTCTTCCCGCGTCTCCCCGTCTCTCTCTCCGCGTCTCCCCGCGTCTCCCCCCGTCTCTCCCCGTGTCTCTCCCCGTGTCTCTCCCCGTGTCTCTCCCCGCGTCTCCCCGTCTCTCCCCCCGCGTCTCCCCGTCTCTCCCCCCGCGTCTCCCCGCGTCTCCCCGCGTCTCCCCGCGTCTCCCCGCGTCTCCCCGTCTCTCCCCCCGTGTCTCTCCCCGTGTCTCTCCCCGTGTCTCCCCGTCTCTCCCCCCGCGTCTCCCCGTCTCTCCCCCCGCGTCTCCCCGCGTCTCCCCGCGTCTCCCCGCGTCTCCCCGTCTCTCCCCGTGTCTCTCCCCGTGTCTCTCCGCGTCTCCCCGCGTCTCCCCGTCTCTCCCCGTGTCTCTCCCCGTGTCTCTCCCCGTGTCTCTCCCCGCGTCTCCCCGCGTCTCCCCGCGTCTCCCCGCGTCTCCCCGTCTCTCCCCCCGTGTCTCCCCGCGTCTCCCCGTCTCTCCCCCCGTGTCTCCCCGTCTCTCCCCCCGCGTCTCCCCGCGTCTCCCCGTCTCTCCCCCCGCGTCTCCCCGTCTCTCCCCCCGCGTCTCCCCGCGTCTCCCCGCGTCTCCCCGCGTCTCCCCGCGTCTCCCCGTCTCTCCCCCCGTGTCTCTCCCCGTGTCTCTCCCCGTGTCTCTCCCCGCGTCTCCCCGTCTCTCCCCCCGCGTCTCCCCGTCTCTCCCCCCGCGTCTCCCCGCGTCTCCCCGCGTCTCCCCGTCTCTCCCCGTGTCTCTCCCCGTGTCTCTCCCCGTGTCTCTCCCCGCGTCTCCCCGCGTCTCCCCGCGTCTCCCCGCGTCTCCCCGTCTCTCCCCGTGTCTCTCCCCGTGTCTCTCCCCGTGTCTCTCCCCGCGTCTCCCCGCGTCTCCCCGCGTCTCCCCGCGTCTCCCCGTCTCTCCCCCCGTGTCTCCCCGCGTCTCCCCGTCTCTCCCCCCGTGTCTCCCCGCGTCTCCCTGCGTATCCCTGTCTCTCCCCCCGCGTCTCCCCGTCTCTCCCCCCGCGTCTCCCCGCGTCTCCCCGCATCTCCCTGTCTCTCCCCCCGCGTCTCCCCGCGTCTCCCCGTCTCTCCCCCCGTGTCTCCCCGCGTCTCCCCGTCTCTCCCCCAGTGTCTCCCCGTCTCTCCCCCCGCGTCTCCCCGCGTCTCCCCGCATCTCCCTGTCTCTCCCCCCGCGTCTCCCCGCGTCTCCCCGTCTCTCCCCCCGTGTCTCCCCGCGTCTCCCCGTCTCTCCCCCAGTGTCTCCCCGTCTCTCCCCCCGCGTCTCCCCGCGTCTCCCCGTCTCTCTCCCCCCGCGTCTCCCCGTCTCTCCCCCCGCGTCTCCCCGCGTCTCCCCGCGTCTCCCCGTCTCTCCCCCCCCCCCCCCCGCGTCTCTCCCCCCCCCCCCCCCCCGCGCCCCCTCACCCGTGGACACGAGGTTTGCCGACGATCCGAACTCCATGCAGGTGTTGTAGTTGGGCAACACGTGGTGCACGGAGACCTCCTCTGCCCCGCAGCGGACCTCCGCCTCCTCGCACAAGTGGCGGAAGCAGGACATTGCGACGAGCACGGCCTCCACGTCGGGGCTCCACAGGTAGACGTGCAGGCAGCCCTCCAGCGACGCCTGCGCTTGCCGGCAGCTGGCGCCTCCGCTGCCCAACGTCGCCTTCTCCTGAGACGTGACGCGCGGAACGAGACGCACGGAACGTGACGTGGCGTGACGTGGTGCGACGCGCGGAACGAGACGTGGTGCAACACACGGAACGTGACGTGGTGCAACACACGGAACGTGACGTGGTGCAACACACGGAACGTGACGTGATGCAACACACAGAACGTGACGTGGTGCGACGCGCGGAACGAGACGTGGTGCAACACACGGAACGTGACGTGATGCAACACACAGAACGTGACGTGGTGCAACACACAGAACGTGACGTGGTGCAACACACAGAACGTGACGTGGTGCAACACACAGAACGTGACGTGGTGCAACACACAGAACGTGACGTGATGCAACACACAGAACGTGACGTGGTGCAACACACAGAACGTGACGTGATGCAACACACAGAACGTGACGTGATGCAACACACAGAACGTGACGTGATGCAACACGCAGAACGTGACGTGATGCAACACACAGAACGTGACGTGATGCAACACACAGAACGTGACGTGATGCAACACGCAGAACGTGACGTGATGCAACACACAGAACGTGACGTGGTGCAACACACGGAACGTGACGTGATGCAACACACAGAACGTGACGTGATGCAACACACAGAACGTGACGTGATGCAACACACAGAACGTGACGTGGTGCAACACACGGAACGTGACGTGATGCAACACACAGAACGTGACGTGATGCAACACGCAGAACGTGACGTGGTGCAACACACAGAACGTGACGTGATGCAACACACAGAACGTGACGTGATGCAACACGCAGAACGAGACGTGATGCAACACACAGAACGAGACGTGATGCAACACACAGAACGAGACGTGGTGCAACACACAGAACGTGACGTGATGCAACACACAGAACGAGACGTGGTGCAACACACAGAACGTGACGTGGTGCAACACACAGAACGAGACGTGATGCAACACACAGAACGAGACGTGGTGCAACACACAGAACGTGACGTGATGCAACACACAGAACGTGACGTGATGCAACACACAGAACGTGACGTGATGCAACACACAGAACGTGACGTGATGCAACACACAGAACGTGACGTGATGCAACACACAGAACGAGACGTGGTGCAACACACAGAACGAGACGTGGTGCAACACACAGAACGAGACGTGGTGCAACACACAGAACGAGACGTGGTGCAACACACAGAACGAGACGTGATGCAACACACGGAACGTGACGTGATGCAACACACAGAACGTGACGTGGTGCAACACACAGAACGTGACGTGATGCAACACACAGAACGAGACGTGGTGCAACACACAGAACGAGACGTGGTGCAACACACAGAACGTGACGTGATGCAACACACAGAACGTGACGTGATGCAACACACAGAACGTGACGTGATGCAACACACAGAACGAGACGTGGTGCAACACACAGAACGAGACGTGGTGCAACACACAGAACGTGACGTGATGCAACACACAGAACGAGACGTGGTGCAACACACAGAACGTGACGTGATGCAACACACAGAACGAGACGTGGTGCAACACACGGAACGTGACGTGGTGCAACACACAGAACGAGACGTGGTGCAACACACAGAACGAGACGTGATGCAACACACAGAACGAGACGTGGTGCAACACACAGAACGTGACGTGGTGCAACACACAGAACGAGACGTGGTGCAACACACAGAACGAGACGTGATGCAACACACAGAACGAGACGTGATGCAACACACAGAACGTGACGTGGTGCAACACACAGAACGAGACGTGATGCAACACACAGAACGTGACGTGGTGCAACACACAGAACGTGACGTGATGCAACACACAGAACGTGACGTGGTGCAACACACAGAACGAGACGTGATGCAACACACAGAACGAGACGTGATGCAACACACAGAACGTGACGTGGTGCAACACACAGAACGAGACGTGATGCAACACACAGAACGAGACGTGATGCAACACACAGAACGTGACGTGGTGCAACACACAGAACGTGACGTGATGCAACACACAGAACGTGACGTGGTGCAACACACAGAACGAGACGTGATGCAACACACAGAACGAGACGTGATGCAACACACAGAACGTGACGTGGTGCAACACACAGAACGAGACGTGATGCAACACACAGAACGAGACGTGGTGCAACACACAGAACGAGACGTGATGCAACACACAGAACGTGACGTGATGCAACACACAGAACGAGACGTGATGCAACACGCAGAACGTGACGTGATGCAACACACAGAACGTGACGTGATGCAACACACAGAACGAGACGTGATGCAACACACAGAACGTGACGTGATGCAACACACAGAACGAGACGTGATGCAACACACAGAACGAGACGTGATGCAACACACAGAACGAGACGTGATGCAACACACAGAACGAGACGTGATGCAACACGCAGAACGTGACGTGATGCAACACACAGAACGTGACGTGATGCAACACACAGAACGTGACGTGGTGCAACACACAGAACGAGACGTGATGCAACACACAGAACGAGACGTGATGCAACACACAGAACGAGACGTGATGCAACACGCAGAACGAGACGTGATGCAACACACAGAACGTGACGTGATGCAACACGCAGAACGAGACGTGATGCAACACACAGAACGAGACGTGGTGCAACACGCAGAACGAGACGTGATGCAACACGCAGAACGAGACGTGATGCAACACACAGAACGTGACGTGATGCAACACACAGAACGAGACGTGGTGCAACACGCAGAACGAGACGTGATGCAACACGCAGAACGAGACGTGATGCAACACGCAGAACGAGACGTGGTGCAACACGCAGAACGAGACGTGATGCAACACGCAGAACGAGACGTGGTGCAACACGCAGAACGAGACGTGATGCAACACGCAGAACGTGACGTGATGCAACACGCAGAACGAGACGTGATGCAACACGCAGAACGAGACGTGATGCAACACACAGAACGTGACGTGGTGCAACACGCAGAACGTGACGTGGTGCAACACGCAGAACGAGACGTGATGCAACACGCAGAACGAGACGTGATGCAACACACAGAACGTGACGTGATGCAACACGCAGAACGAGACGTGGTGCAACACGCAGAACGAGACGTGATGCAACACGCAGAACGTGACGTGATGCAACACGCAGAACGAGACGTGATGCAACACGCAGAACGAGACGTGATGCAACACACAGAACGTGACGTGGTGCAACACGCAGAACGTGACGTGGTGCAACACGCAGAACGAGACGTGATGCAACACACAGAACGTGACGTGATGCAACACGCAGAACGAGACGTGATGCAACACGCAGAACGAGACGTGATGCAACACACAGAACGTGACGTGGTGCAACACGCAGAACGTGACGTGGTGCAACACGCAGAACGAGACGTGATGCAACACACAGAACGTGACGTGATGCAACACACAGAACGAGACGTGATGCAACACACAGAACGTGACGTGGTGCAACACACAGAACGAGACGTGGTGCAACACACAGAACGTGACGTGATGCAACACGCAGAACGAGACGTGATGCAACACACAGAACGAGACGTGGTGCAACACACAGAACGAGACGTGATGCAACACACAGAACGTGACGTGATGCAACACACAGAACGTGACGTGGTGCAACACACAGAACGTGACGTGGTGCAACACACAGAACGAGACGTGGTGCAACACACGGAACGTGACGTGATGCAACACACAGAACGTGACGTGGTGCAACACACAGAACGTGACGTGATGCAACACACGGAACGTGACGTGATGCAACACACAGAACGTGACGTGGTGCAACACACAGAACGTGACGTGGTGCAACACACAGAACGTGACGTGGTGCAACACACAGAACGTGACGTGATGCAACACACGGAACGTGACGTGATGCAACACACAGAACGTGACGTGGTGCAACACACAGAACGTGACGTGGTGCAACACACAGAACGTGACGTGGTGCAACACACAGAACGTGACGTGATGCAACACACAGAACGTGACGTGATGCAACACACAGAACGTGACGTGGTGCAACACACAGAACGTGACGTGATGCAACACACGGAACGTGACGTGATGCAACACACAGAACGTGACGTGGTGCAACACACAGAACGTGACGTGGTGCAACACACAGAACGTGACGTGGTGCAACACACAGAACGTGACGTGATGCAACACACAAAACGTGACGTGGTGCAACACACAGAACGTGACGTGGTGCAACACACAGAACGTGACGTGGTGCAACACACAGAACGTGACGTGGTGCAACACACAGAACGTGACGTGGTGCAACACACAGAACGTGACGTGGTGCAACACACGGAACGTGACGTGATGCAACACACGGAACGAGACGTGATGCAACACACAGAACGTGACGTGATGCAACACACAGAACGTGACGTGGTGCAACACACAGAACGAGACGTGGTGCAACACACAGAACGAGACGTGATGCAACACACAGAACGTGACGTGGTGCAACACACAGAACGTGACGTGGTGCAACACACAGAACGTGACGTGATGCAACACACAGAACGTGACGTGGTGCAACACACAGAACGTGACGTGGTGCAACACACAGAACGAGACGTGATGCAACACACAGAACGTGACGTGATGCAACACACAGAACGTGACGTGGTGCAACACACAGAACGTGACGTGATGCAACACACAGAACGAGACGTGATGCAACACACAGAACGTGACGTGATGCAACACACAGAACGAGACGTGGTGCAACACACAGAACGAGACGTGATGCAACACACAGAACGTGACGTGGTGCAACACACAGAACGTGACGTGGTGCAACACACAGAACGAGACGTGATGCAACACACAGAACGTGACGTGATGCAACACACAGAACGTGACGTGGTGCAACACACAGAACGTGACGTGATGCAACACACAGAACGTGACGTGATGCAACACACAGAACGAGACGTGATGCAACACACAGAACGTGACGTGGTGCAACACACAGAACGTGACGTGGTGCAACACACAGAACGAGACGTGATGCAACACACAGAACGTGACGTGATGCAACACACAGAACGTGACGTGGTGCAACACACAGAACGTGACGTGGTGCAACACACAGAACGTGACGTGATGCAACACACAGAACGTGACGTGATGCAACACACAGAACGAGACGTGGTGCAACACACAGAACGAGACGTGATGCAACACACAGAACGTGACGTGGTGCAACACACAGAACGTGACGTGGTGCAACACACAGAACGAGACGTGATGCAACACACAGAACGTGACGTGGTGCAACACACAGAACGTGACGTGATGCAACACACAGAACGTGACGTGGTGCAACACACAGAACGAGACGTGATGCAACACACAGAACGTGACGTGGTGCAACACACAGAACGAGACGTGATGCAACACACGGAACGTGACGTGGTGCAACACACAGAACGAGACGTGGTGCAACACACAGAACGAGACGTGGTGCAACACACGGAACGTGACGTGGTGCAACACACAGAACGAGACGTGGTGCAACACACAGAACGTGACGTGATGCAACACGCAGAACGTGACGTGGTGCAACACACAGAACGTGACGTGATGCAACACGCAGAACGTGACGTGGTGCAACACACAGAACGTGACGTGATGCAACACACAGAACGTGACGTGATGCAACACGCAGAACGTGACGTGATGCAACACACAGAACGTGACGTGGTGCAACACACAGAACGTGACGTGATGCAACACGCAGAACGTGACGTGGTGCAACACACAGAACGTGACGTGGTGCAACACGCAGAACGTGACGTGATGCAACACGCAGAACGTGACGTGGTGCAACACACAGAACGTGACGTGGTGCAACACACAGAACGTGACGTGATGCAACACGCAGAACGTGACGTGGTGCAACACACAGAACGTGACGTGGTGCAACACACAGAACGTGACGTGATGCAACACGCAGAACGTGACGTGATGCAACACACAGAACGTGACGTGATGCAACACGCAGAACGTGACGTGGTGCAACACACAGAACGTGACGTGGTGCAACACACAGAACGTGACGTGATGCAACACACAGAACGTGACGTGATGCAACACGCAGAACGTGACGTGATGCAACACGCAGAACGTGACGTGGTGCAACACACAGAACGTGACGTGATGCAACACGCAGAACGTGACGTGGTGCAACACACAGAACGTGACGTGGTGCAACACACAGAACGTGACGTGATGCAACACACAGAACGTGACGTGATGCAACACACAGAACGTGACGTGATGCAACACACAGAACGTGACGTGATGCAACACACAGAACGTGACGTGGTGCAACACACAGAACGTGACGTGGTGCAACACACAGAACGTGACGTGGTGCAACACACAGAACGTGACGTGATGCAACACACAGAACGTGACGTGATGCAACACACAGAACGTGACGTGATGCAACACACAGAACGTGACGTGATGCAACACGCAGAACGTGACGTGGTGCAACACACAGAACGTGACGTGGTGCAACACACAGAACGTGACGTGATGCAACACGCAGAACGTGACGTGATGCAACACACAGAACGTGACGTGATGCAACACACAGAACGTGACGTGATGCAACACACAGAACGTGACGTGGTGCAACACACAGAACGTGACGTGATGCAACACACAGAACGTGACGTGATGCAACACGCAGAACGTGACGTGATGCAACACGCAGAACGTGACGTGATGCAACACACAGAACGTGACGTGATGCAACACACAGAACGTGACGTGGTGCAACACACAGAACGTGACGTGATGCAACACACAGAACGAGACGTGATGCAACACACAGAACGTGACGTGATGCAACACACAGAACGTGACGTGGTGCAACACACAGAACGTGACGTGATGCAACACACAGAACGTGACGTGGTGCAACACACAGAACGAGACGTGATGCAACACACAGAACGTGACGTGGTGCAACACACAGAACGTGACGTGATGCAACACACAGAACGTGACGTGGTGCAACACACAGAACGTGACGTGATGCAACACACAGAACGTGACGTGGTGCAACACACAGAACGTGACGTGGTGCAACACACAGAACGAGACGTGGTGCAACACACAGAACGTGACGTGGTGCAACACACAGAACGTGACGTGGTGCAACACACAGAACGAGACGTGGTGCAACACACAGAACGTGACGTGGTGCAACACACAGAACGAGACGTGGTGCAACACACAGAACGAGACGTGGTGCAACACACAGAACGTGACGTGATGCAACACACAGAACGTGACGTGATGCAACACACAGAACGTGACGTGGTGCAACACACAGAACGAGACGTGATGCAACACACAGAACGAGACGTGATGCAACACACAGAACGTGACGTGATGCAACACACAGAACGTGACGTGGTGCAACACACAGAACGTGACGTGGTGCAACACACAGAACGAGACGTGATGCAACACACAGAACGAGACGTGATGCAACACACAGAACGTGACGTGGTGCAACACACAGAACGTGACGTGGTGCAACACACAGAACGTGACGTGATGCAACACACAGAACGAGACGTGATGCAACACACAGAACGTGACGTGATGCAACACACAGAACGAGACGTGATGCAACACACAGAACGTGACGTGATGCAACACACAGAACGTGACGTGGTGCAACACACAGAACGTGACGTGGTGCAACACACAGAACGAGACGTGGTGCAACACACAGAACGTGACGTGATGCAACACGCAGAACGAGACGTGATGCAACACACAGAACGAGACGTGGTGCAACACGCAGAACGTGACGTGATGCAACACACAGAACGAGACGTGGTGCAACACACAGAACGTGACGTGATGCAACACACAGAACGAGACGTGATGCAACACACAGAACGTGACGTGGTGCAACACGCAGAACGTGACGTGGTGCAACACGCAGAACGTGACGTGATGCAACACGCAGAACGTGACGTGATGCAACACACAGAACGAGACGTGGTGCAACACACAGAACGTGACGTGATGCAACACACAGAACGAGACGTGATGCAACACACGGAACGTGACGTGGTGCAACACACAGAACGAGACGTGATGCAACACACGGAACGTGACGTGGTGCAACACACAGAACGAGACGTGGTGCAACACACAGAACGAGACGTGGTGCAACACACAGAACGAGACGTGATGCAACACACGGAACGTGACGTGGTGCAACACACAGAACGAGACGTGGTGCAACACACAGAACGAGACGTGGTGCAACACACAGAACGAGACGTGGTGCAACACACAGAACGTGACGTGGTGCAACACACAGAACGTGACGTGGTGCAACACACGGAACGTGACGTGGTGCAACACACAGAACGAGACGTGGTGCAACACACAGAACGTGACGTGTCACTGTGTGTGCGTGTCACTGTGTGTGTGTGTCACACTGTGTCACTTACTGTGTGTGTCACTGTGTGTGTCACTGTGTGTGTCACTGTGTGTGTGTGTCACTGTGTGTGTGTCACTGTGTGTGTGTGTCACTGTGTGTGTCACTGTGTGTGTCACTGTGTGTGTGTGTCACTGTGTGTGTCACTGTGTGTGTGTGTGTCACTGTGTGTGTCACTGTGTGTGTGTGTGTGTCACTGTGTGTGTGTCACTGTGTGTGTCACTGTGTGTGTGTCACTGTGTGTGTCACTGTGTGTGTCACTGTGTGTGTGTGTCACTGTGTGTGTGTGTGTCACTGTGTGTGTCACTGTGTGTGTCACTGTGTGTGTCACTGTGTGTGTCACTGTGTGTGTCACTGTGTGAGTGTGTGTCACTGTGTGTGTCACTGTGTGTGTCACTGTGTGTGTCACTGTGTGTGTCACTGTGTGTGTCACTGTGTGTGTGTGTGTCACTGTGTGTGTCACTGTGTGTGTCACTGTGTGTGTGTGTCACTGTGTGTGTGTGTCACTGTGTGTGTGTGTCACTGTGTGTGTGTGTCACTGTGTGTGTGTGTCACTGTGTGTGTCACTGTGTCTGTGTGTCACTGTGTGTGTCACTGTGTCTGTGTGTCACTGTGTGTGTGTGTCACTGTGTGTGTCACTGTGTGTGTGTGTGTCACTGTGTGTGTGTGTGTCACTGTGTGTGTGTGTGTCACTGTGTGTGTGTGTCAGTGTGTGTGTGTGTGTGTCACTGTGTGTGTCACTGTGTGTGTCACTGTGTGTGTCACTGTGTGTGTGTCACTGTGTGTGTGTGTGTCACTGTGTGTGTGTGTCACTGTGTGTGTCACTGTGTGTGTCACTGTGTGTGTCACTGTGTGTGTCACTGTGTGTGCGTGTCACTGTGTGTGTCACTGTGTGTGTCACTGTGTGTGTCACTGTGTGTGTGTCACTGTGTGTGTCACTGTGTGTGTCACTGTGTGTGTGTGTCACTGTGTGTGTCACTGTGTGTGCGTGTCACTGTGTGTGCGTGTCACTGTGTGTGTCACTGTGTGTGTCACTGTGTGTGTCACTGTGTGTGTGTGTGTCTGTGTGTGTGTGTCACTGTGTGTGTCACTGTGTGTGTCACTGTGTGTCACTGTGTCACTGTGTGTGTCACTGTGTGTGTCACTGTGTGTGTGTGTGTCACTGTGTGTGTCACTGTGTGTGTGTGTCACTGTGTGTGTGTGTCACTGTGTGTGTGTGTCACTGTGTGTGTCACTGTGTCTGTGTGTCACTGTGTGTGTCACTGTGTGTGTCACTGTGTGTGTGTGTCACTGTGTGTGTGTGTCACTGTGTGTGTCACTGTGTGTGTGTGTGTCACTGTGTGTGTGTGTGTCACTGTGTGTGTGTGTGTCACTGTGTGTGTGTGTGTGTCAGTGTGTCACTGTGTGTGTCACTGTGTGTGTCACTGTGTGTGTCACTGTGTGTGTCACTGTGTGTGTCACTGTGTGTGTGTGTGTGTCACTGTGTGTGTGTGTGTGTCTCTGTGTGTGTCACTGTGTGTGTCACTGTGTGTGTCACTGTGTGTGTCACTGTGTGTGTCACTGTGTGTGCGTGTCACTGTGTGTGCGTGTCACTGTGTGTGTCACTGTGTGTGTCACTGTGTGTGCGTGTCACTGTGTGTGTCACTGTGTGTGTGTCACTGTGTGTGTCACTGTGTGTGTGTCACTGTGTGTGTCACTGTGTGTGTCACTGTGTGTGTGTCACTGTGTGTGTCACTGTGTGTGTGTCACTGTGTGTGTGTCACTGTGTGTGTCACTGTGTGTGTGTCACTGTGTGTGTCACTGTGTGTGCGTGTCACTGTGTGTGCGTGTCACTGTGTGTGTCACTGTGTGTGTCACTGTGCGTGCGTGTCACCTTGAACTTGAGCAGGAACTTGTTCCGACAGATGAGGATCTCACGCAGCCACTTGAGCACCTCCGTGCAGTTGGGCAGCTGGTGGGAGAACAACTTCTGGCAGATCGAGTGCAGCACCTGGGAGCTACAGGGACATCAACAACAACAACAACAACGACGTCAATAACATCAACAACAACATCATCAACATCATCATCAACAACAACAACAACAACATCAACAACATCAACATCATCAACAACATCAACTACAACATCAACTACAACATCAACTACAACATCAACAACATCAACATCGACAACAACAACAACATCAACATCATCAACAACATCATCAACAACATCAACAACATCATCAACAACATCAACAACAACATCAACTACAACATAAACTACATCAACAACATCAACTACAACATCAACAACATCTTTAACAACATCTTTAACAACATCAACAACATCATCAAAAACAACAACAACAACAAGTTCAACATCAACATCAACAACATCAACATCAACAACATCAACAACAACAACAACATCAACAACAACAACGTCAACAACAGCAACACTACCATGAGCGTTGATAACAGCTGCGGCTATGTACTGTGGTGAGTGTTTGGTGAGTGAGTGGTGAGTGAGTGAGTGAGTGTGTGGTGAGTGAGTGGTGAGTGAGTGAGCGAGTGAGTGAGTGAGCGGGTGAGCGAGTGAGTGGTGAGTGAGCGAGTGAGTGAGTGGGGAGTGAGCGAGTGAGTGAGTGGCGAGTGAGTGAGTGGTGAGCGAGTGAGTGAGCGAGTGAGTGAGCGAGTGGGTGAGTGAGTGAGTGGTGAGTGAGTGGCGAGTGAGTGAGTGGTGAGTGAGTGGTGAGTGAGTGGGTTAGTGAGTGAGTGAGTGAGTAGTGAGTGAGTAGTGAGTGAGTTAGTGAGTGAGCGAGTGAGTGAGTGAGTGAGCGAGTGGGTGAGTGAGTGAGTGGTGAGTGAGTGGCGAGTGAGTGAGTGGTGAGTGAGTGGTGAGTGAGTGGGTTAGTTAGTGAGTGAGTGGTGAGTGAGTGGTGAGTGAGTGGTGAGTGAGTGGTGAGTGAGTGGTGAGTGAGTGAGTGGGTGAGTGAGTGAGTGGTGAGCGAGTGAGTGGCGAGTGAGTGAGTGGCGAGTGAGTGAGTGAGTGGTGAGTGAGTGAGTGAGTGGTGAGCGAGTGAGTGAGTGAGTGAGTGAGTGAGTGGGTGAGTGGTGAGCGAGTGAGTGAGTGGCGAGTAAGTGAGTGGCAAGTGAGTGAGTGAGTGAGCGGTGAGCGAGTGAGTGAGTGGTGAGCGAGTGAGTGAGTGAGTGAGTGGGTGAGTGGTGAGCGAGTGAGTGAGTGGCGAGTAAGTGAGTGGCGAGTGAGTGAGTGAGTGGTGAGCGAGTGAGTGAGTGGTGAGCGAGTGGTGAGGAATTCCTCACCTGATATCCCAGAATGTGGCAATGGGGGCATCAGGATTCCACAACTCAATGATCTCCGGCTGATGCAGCACCAGCAGAGCCTAGGCAGAGCACACCCACTCACCAATCACTCACCCACTCACCCACTCACTCACTCACTTACTCGCCACTCACTCACTCGCTCACCACTCACTCACCCACTCACTCACTCACCCACTCACCCACTCACTCACCCACTCACTCACTCACCCACTCACCCACTCACTCACCCACTCACTCACTCACCCACTCACCCACTCACTCACTCACTCACCCACACACCCACTCACCCACACACCAATCACTCACCACTCACTCACTACTCACCCACTCACTCACCCACTCACTCACTCACCCACTCACCCACCCACTCACTCACCCACTCACTCACTCACCCACTCACTCACCCACTCACTCACTCACTCACTCACCCACACACCCACTCACCCACACACCAATCACTCACCACTCACCCACTCACCCACCCACTCACTCACTCACCCACTCACTCACTCACTCACTCACTCACTCACCCACACACCCACACACTCACCCACTTACTCACTCACTCACCCACTCACCCACTCACTCACTCACCACTCACTCACTCACTCACCACTCACTCACTCACTCACCCACTCACTCACTCACCCACTCACCCACTCACTCACTCACCCACTCACCCACTCACTCACCCACTCACTCACTCACTCACTCACCCACTCACTCACTCACCCACTCACCAATCACTCACCCACTCACCCACTCACTCACTCACTTACTCGCCACTCACTCACTCGCTCACCACTCACTCACCCACTCACTCACTCACCCACTCACCCACTCACTCACCCACTCACTCACTCACCCACTCACCCACTCACTCACCCACTCACTCACTCACCCACTCACCCACTCACTCACTCACTCACTCACCCACACACCCACTCACCCACACACCAATCACTCACCACTCACTCACTACTCACCCACTCACTCACCCACTCACTCACTCACCCACTCACCCACTCACTCACCCACTCACTCACTCACCCACTCACCCACTCACTCACTCACTCACCCACACACCCACTCACCCACACACCAATCACTCACCACTCACCCACTCACCCACCCACTCACTCACTCACCACTCACTCACTCACTCACTCACCCACACACCCACACACTCACCCACTTACTCACTCACTCACCCACTCACCCACTCACTCACTCACCACTCACTCACTCACTCACTCACCACTCACTCACTCACTCACCCACTCACTCACTCACCACTCACTCACTCACCCACTCACCCACTCACTCACCCACTCACCCACTCACTCACTCACTCACCACTCACTCACTCACTCACCCACTCACTCACTCACCCACTCACTCACCACTCACTCACTCACCACTCACTCACTCACTCACCCACTCACTCACCACTCACTCACTCACTCACCCACTCACTCACCCACTCACCCACTCACTCACTCACCCACTCACCCACTCACTCACCCACTCACCCACTCACCCACTCACTCACCCACTCACTCACCACTCACTCACTCACCACTCACTCACCACTCACTCACTTACTCTCCCACTCACTCACTACTCACTCACTCACTCACCACTCACTCACTCACTCACTCACTCACCCACTCACCCACTCACTAACCCACTCACTCACCACTCACTCACTCACTCACCACTCACTCACCACTCACTCACTCACCCACTCACTCACTCACTCACTCACCCACTCACTCACTCACCCACTCACCCACTCACTCACCCACTCACTCACCCACTCACTCACTCACTCACCCACTCACCCACTCACTCACCCACTCACTCACCCACTCACTCACCCACTCACCCACTCACCCACTCACTCACCCACTCACCCACTCACTCACCCACTCACTCACTCACCCACTCACTCACTCACCCACTCACTCACTCACCCACTCGCTCACTCACTCACCCACTCACTCACTCACCCACTCACTCACCACTCACCACTCACTCACTCACCACTCACTCACCCACTCGCTCACTCACTCACCCACTCACTCACCCACTCATTCACCCAATCACTCACTCACCCACTCGCTCACTCACTCACCCACTCATTCACCCAATCACTCACTCACCACCCACTCATCCACTCACTCACCACTCACCCACTCACTCACTCACTCACCACTCACTCACCCACTCGCTCACTCACTCACCCACTCACTCACCCACTCATTCACCCAATCACTCACTCACCACCCACTCATCCACTCACTCACTCACCCACCCACTCACTCACCACTCACTCACTCACCCACTTACTCACTCACTCACTCACCACTCACCCACTCACTCACCCACTCACTCACCCACTTACTCACTCACTCACCACTCACTCACCCACCACTCACTCACCCACTCACTCACCCACTCACTCACCCACTCGCTCACTCACTCACCCACCCACCCACTCACTCACTAACCACCCACTCATCCACTCACTCACTCACCCACCCACTCACTCACCACTCACTCACTCACCCACCCACTCACTCACCACTCACTCACTCACCCACCCACTCACTCACCACTCACTCACTCACCCACTTACTCACTCACTCACTCACCACTCACCCACTCACTCACTCACCCACCCACCCACCCACCCACCCACTCAGTCACTCACTCACCCACTCACCCACTCACCCACTCACTCACCCACTCACCCACTCACCCACTCACTCACCACTCACTCACTCACCCACTTACTCACTCACTCACTCACCACTCACCCACTCACTCACCCACTCACTCACCCACTTACTCACTCACTCACCACTCACTCACCCACTCACTCACTCACCACTCACTCACCCACTCACTCACCCACTCACTCACCCACTCGCTCACTCACTCACCCACCCACCCACTCACTCACTAACCACCCACTCATCCACTCACTCACTCACCCACCCACTCACTCACCACTCACTCACTCACCCACCCACTCACTCACCACTCACTCACTCACCCACCCACTCACTCACCACTCACTCACTCACCCACTTACTCACTCACTCACTCACCACTCACCCACTCACTCACTCACCCACCCACCCACCCACCCACTCAGTCACTCACTCACCCACTCACCCACTCACTCACCCACTCACTCACTCACCCACTCAGTCACCCACTCACTCACCCACTCACTCACTCACCCACTCACTCACTCACTCACCCACTCACCCACTCACTCACCCACTCACTCACTCACCACTCACTCACCACTCACTCACTCACTCACCCACTTACTCACTCACCACTCACTCACTCACTCACCACTCACTCACCACTCACTCACTCACTCACCACTCACTCACTCTCCCACTCACTCACTCACACATTCACTCACTCATCCACTCACTCACTACTCACTCACTCACTCACCACTCACTCACCCACTCACTCACCCACTCACTCACTCACCACTCACCCACTCACTCACTCACCCACTCACTCACTCACTCACCCACCCACCCACCCACCCACTCACTCACCACTCACTCACTCACCACTCACTCACCCACTCACTCACCCACTCACTCACCCACTCACTCACTCACCCACTCACTCACTCACCCACTCACTCACCCACTCACTCACTCACCCACTCACTCACCCACTCACTCACTCACCCACTTACTCACCCACTTACTCACTCACCACTCATCCACTCACTCACCCACTCACTCACTTACTCACTCACTCACCACTCACCCACCCACTCACCACTCACACACTCACTCACTCACTCACCCACCCACCCACTCACTCACTCACTCACCCACTCACCCACTCACTCACTCACTCACTTACTCACTCACTCACTCACCACTCACCCACCCACTCACCACTCACACACTCACTCACTCACTCACCCACCCACCCACTCACTCACTCACCCACTCACCCACTCACTCACTCACCCACTCACTCACTCACCACTCACTCACTCACCACTCACTCACCCACCCACCCACCCACTCACTCACTCACCCACTCACTCACCACTCATCCACTCACTCACTCACTCACCACTCACTCACTCACCACTCACCCACCCACCCACTCACTCACTCACCCACTCACTCACTCACCCACTCACTCACTCACTCACCCACTCACCCACTCACTCACCCACTCACTCACTCACCCACCCACTCACCACTCACTCATTCACCCACTCACTCACCACTCACTCACTCACCCACCCACTCACTCATTCACCCACTCATTAAACCACTCACTCACTCACCACTCACTCACTCACCACTAACTCACCACTCACTCACCACCACTAACTCACCACTTACTCACCACTCAACACTGTGTGTGTCACTGTGTGTGTGTGTGTCACTGTGTGTGTCACTGTGTGTGTCACTGTGTGTGTGTCACTGTGTGTGTGTCACTGTGTGTGTCACTGTGTGTGTGTGTGTCACTGTGTGTGTGTGTCACTGTGTGTGTCACTGTGTGTGTGTCACTGTGTGTGTGTGTGTCACTGTGTGTGTGTCACTGTGCGTGTCACTGTGTGTGTCACTGTGTGTGTGTGTCACTGTGTGTGTCACTGTGTGTGTCACTGTGTGTCACTGTGTGTGTATCACTGTGTGTGTCACTGTGTGTGTATCACTGTGTGTGTCACTGTGTGTGTCACTGTGTGTGTCACTGTGTGTGTCACTGTGTGTGTCACTGTGTGTGTGTGTCACTGTGTGTGTGTGTCACTGTGTGTGTGTGTCACTGTGTGTGTGTGTGTGTCACTGTGTGTGTGTGTGTCACTGTGTGTGTCACTGTGTGTGTGTGTCACTGTGTGTGTCACTGTGTGTGTGTGTCACTGTGTGTGTCACTGTGTGTGTGTGTGTGTCACTGTGTGTGTGTGTGTCACTGTGTGTGTCACTGTGTGTGTGTGTCACTATGTGTGTCACTGTGTGTGTGTGTCACTGTGTGTGTGTCACTGTGTGTGTGTCACTGTGTGTGTCACTGTGTGTGTCACTGTGTGTGTGTCACTGTGTGTGTCACTGTGTGTGTGTGTCACTGTGTGTGTGTGTCACTGTGTGTGTGTCACTGTGTGTGTGTGTCACTGTGTGTGTGTGTGTCACTGTGTGTGTGTGTGTCACTGTGTGTGTGTCACTGTGTGTGTGTGCCACTGTGTGTGTCACTGTGTGTGTGTCACTGTGTGTGTCACTGTGTGTGTCACTGTGTGTGTCACTGTGTGTGTGTGTCACTGTGTGTGTGTGTCACTGTGTGTGTCACTGTGTGTGTGTCACTGTGTGTGTGTGTCACTGTGTGTGTGTGTCACTGTGTGTGTGTCACTGTGTGTGTGTGCCACTGTGTGTGTCACTGTGTGTGTCACTGTGTGTGTGTCACTGTGTGTGTCACTGTGTGTGTCACTGTGTGTGTCACTGTGTGTGTGTGTGTCACTGTGTGTGTCACCTCCATCGCCTCCTGTGCCACATCCGGCATGCCGCACTGAGGCACGAGCGTCACCAGGCCGGTGATCAGCTCTGCCGTGCTCGCCTGGATCTCGTGGCCCGGCTTGCCGGGGTTCTAGCGTCAACAACAACAACATCAACAACAACAACAACATCAACATCAACAACAACAACAACATCAACATCAACATCAACAACAACAACAACATCAAAAACATAAATTGCAGCGTCAAAACAGCCGAGGGAGTGTTGAGTGAGTGAGTGAGTGAATGACCGAGTGAGTGACTGAGTGAGTGAGCGAGTTGGTGAGTGAGTTGGTGAGTGAGTTGGTGAGCGAGTGAGTGAGTTAGCGAGCGAGTTAGTGAGCGAGTGACTGAGTGACTGAGTAAGTGAGTGAGTTAGCGAGCGAGTGAGTGGGTGAGCGAGTGACTGAGTGACTGAGCGAGTGAGTAGTAAGTGAGTGAGTTAGCGAGCGAGCGAGTGAGTGACTGAGCGAGTGAGTAGTGAGTGAGTGAGCGAGTGAGCGAGCGAGTGAGTGGGTGAGCGAGTGACTGAGCGAGTGAGCGAGTGAGTGACTGAGTGACTGAGTAAGTGAGTGAGTTAGCGAGCGAGTGAGTGAGTGACTGAGCGAGTGAGTAGTGAGTGAGTGAGCGAGTGAGTGGGTGAGCGAGTGACTGAGTGAGTGAGTTAGCGAGCGAGCGAGTGAGTGACTGAGCGAGCGAGCGAGTGAGTGAGTGACTGAGTGAGTGAGCGAGTTGGTGAGTGAGTTGGTGAGTGAGTTGGTGAGCGAGTGAGTGAGTTAGCGAGCGAGTTAGTGAGCGAGTGACTGAGTGACTGAGTAAGTGAGTGAGTTAGCGAGCGAGTGAGTGGGTGAGCGAGTGACTGAGTGACTGAGCGAGTGAGTAGTAAGTGAGTGAGTTAGCGAGCGAGCGAGTGAGTGACTGAGCGAGTGAGTAGTGAGTGAGTGAGCGAGTGAGCGAGCGAGTGAGTGGGTGAGCGAGTGACTGAGCGAGTGAGTGACTGAGTGACTGAGTAAGTGAGTGAGTTAGCGAGCGAGTGACTGAGCGAGTGAGCGAGTGACTGAGCGAGTGAGCGAGTGAGTGAGCGAGCGAGTGAGTGACTGAGCGAGTGAGTAGTGAGTGAGTGAGCGAGTGAGCGAGCGAGTGAGTGGGTGACCGAGTGACTGAGCGAGTGAGCGAGTGAGTGACTGAGCGAGTGAGCGAGTGAGTGAGCGAGTGAGCGAGCGAGTGAGTGGGCGAGCGAGTGACTGAGCGAGTGAGCGAGTGAGTGACTGAGCGAGTGAATAGTGAGTGAGTGGGCGAGCGAGTGACTGAGCGAGTGAGTGACTGAGCGAGTGAGTAGTGAGTGAGCGAGCGAGTGAGTGGGTGAGCGAGTGACTGAGCGAGTGAGTGACTGAGCGAGTGAGCGAGTGACTGAGCGAGTGAGTGAGTTAGCGAGCGAGCGAGTGACTGAGTGAGCGAGCGAGCGAGCGACTGAGCGAGTGACTGAGCGAGCGTGCGAGTGAGTAGTGAGTGACTCACGTGTAGCATGAGCCTGGGGTCTGCGTGGATGAGTTTGACGATGGCCAGCAGGAGTAAGTGAGTAAGTGAGCGAGTGAGCGAGCGAATGACTGGGTGAGTGAGTGACTGAGCGAGTGAGCGAGTGACTGAGCGAGTGAGCGAGTGAGTGACTGAGCGAGTGAGCGAGTGAGTGACTGAGCGAGTGAGCGAGTGAGTGACTGACTGAGCGAGTGAGCGAGCGAGTGACTGAGCGAGTGAGTGAGTTAGCGAGCGAGTGAGTGAGCGAGTGAGCGAGCGAGCGAGCGGGGGCGAGCGAGTGACTGAGTGAGCGAGCGAGTGAGTGACTGAGCGAGTGAGTAGTGAGTGACTCACGTGTAGCATGAGCCTGGGGTCTGCGTGGACGAGTTTGACGATGGCCAGCAGGAGTAAGTGAGTAAGTGAGTGAGTGAGCGAGCGAATGACTGGGTGAGCGAGTGACTGAGCGAGTGAGCGAGTGACTGAGCGAGTGAGCGAGTGAGTGAGCGACTGAGCGAGTGAGTGAGCGAGTGACTGAGCGAGTGAGCGAGTGACTGAGCGAGCGAGCGAGTGAGTGACTGAGCGAGTGAGTAGTGAGTGAGTGAGCGAGTGAGCGAGTGAGCGAGTGAGCGAGTGAGTGACTGAGCGAGTGAGCGAGTGACTGAGCGAGCGAGCGAGTGACTGAGCGAGTGAGCGAGTGACTGAGCGAGTGAGCGAGTGACTGAGCGAGTGAGCGAGTGAGTGAGCGAGTGAGCGAGTGACTGAGCGAGTGAGCGAGTGACTGAGCGAGTGAGCGAGTGACTGAGCGAGTGAGCGAGTGACTGAGCGAGTGAGCGAGTGACTGAGCGAGTGACTGAGCGAGCGAGTGAGTGACTGAGCGAGCGAGCGAGCGAGTGACTGAGCGAGTGAGTAGTGAGTGAGTGAGCGAGTGAGCGAGTGAGCGAGCGAGTGAGTGGGCGAACGAGCGAGTGAGCGGGGTGAGCGAGTGACTGAGCGAGCGTGCGAGTGAGTGACTCACGTGTAGCATGAGCCTGGGGTCTGCGTGTATGAGTTTGACGATGGCCAGCAGGAGTAAGTGAGTAAGTGAGTGACTGAGCGAGTGAGTAGTGAGTGAGTGAGCGAGTGAGCGAGTGAGCGAGCGAGTGAGTGGGCGAACGAGCGAGTGAGCGGGTGAGCGAGTGACTGAGCGAGCGAGCGAGTGAGTGACTCACGTGTAGCATGAGCCTGGGGTCTGCGTGTATGAGTTTGACGATGGCCAGCAGGAGCAGCTTGTAGCTCAGAGTCTCAGAGTCGGAGGATTTCTCCTTGAACTTCAGACTGGACACTTTCTCTCTGAGCGTGAGGCTCTGTGGGTCACATCAGCAGCATCATCATCAGCATCATCAGCAGCAGCAGCAGCAGCATCGTCATCATTATCATCATCAGCAGCATCATCATCATCAGCAGCAGCATGATCAGCAGCATCATCATCAGCAACATCATCATCAGCATCATCATAATCATCAGCAGCAGCAGCAGCATCGTCATCATTATCATCATCAGCAGCATCATCATCATCAGCAGCAGCATGATCAGCAGCATCATCATCAGCATCATCATCATCAGCATCATCATCATCATCAGCAGCAGCAGCAGCATCGTCATCATTATCATCATCATCAGCATCATCATCATCAGCAGCATCATCATCATCAGCAGCAGCATGATCAGCAGCATCATCATCAGCAACATCATCATCAGCATCATCATAATCATCATTATCAGAATCATCATCATCATCATCAGCATCATCATCATCAGCAGCAGCATGATCAGCAGCATCATCATCAACAGCATCATCGTCATCAGCAGCAGCATCAGCAGCAGCATCAGCAGCAGCATCATCATCATCAGCATCATCATAATCATCAGCATCAGCAGCATCATCATCATCATCAGCAGCATCATCATCATCAGCAGCATCAGCAGCAGCATCATCATCATCATCATCAGCAGCATCAGCAGCAGCATCATCATCATCATCAGCATCATCATCATCATCAGCAGCAGCATCAGCAGCATCATCATCATCATCAGCAGCAGCAGCATCATCATCAGCATCATCATCAGCATCATCATCAGCATCATCAGCATCATCATCATCATCAGCAGCAGCAGCATCATCATCATCATCAGCAGCATCATCAGCATCATCATCAGCATCATCATCAGCATCATCATCATCATCAGCAGCAGCATCATCATCAGCATCATCAGCAGCATCATCAGCATCATCATCAGCATCATCATCATCATCATCAGCAGCATCATCATCATCAGCAGCAGCATCATCATCAGCATCATCATCAGCAGCATCATCAGCATCATCATCAGCATCATCATCAGCATCATCATCATCATCAGCAGCAGCAGCATCATCATCAGCATCATCAGCAGCATCATCAGCATCATCATCAGCATCATCATCAGCATCATCATTATCATCATCAGCAGCATCATCATCATCAGCAGCAGCAGCATCATCATCATCATAATCATCATCAGAATCATCATCATCATCATCAGCATCATCATCAGCAGCAGCATCATCAGCAGCATCATCATCAACAGCATCATCATCAGCAGCAGCATCATCAGCAGCATCATCAGCAGCATGATCAGCAACATCATCAGCAGCAGCATCATCAGCAGTAGCAGCATCATCAGCAGCAGCATCATCATCAGCAGCATCAACATCAGCATCATCATCAGCATCATCATCAGAATCATCATCAGAATCATCAACAGCATCATCATCAGCAGCAGCATCAACAGCAGCATTATCATCAGCATCATCAGCAGCATCAGCAGCAGGGGAGATAGGGGTGGTGGAGGGGGATCAACCGGTGGCTGGGTGAGTGAGTGGGTGAGTGGGTGAGTGAGTGGTTGGGTGAGTGAGTGAGTGGGTGAGTGGGTGAGTGGGTGAGTGAGTGGGTGGGTGAGTGGGTGGGTGAGTGAGTGGTTGGGTGAGTGAGTGAGTGAGTGGGTGAGTGGGTGGGTGGGTGAGTGAGTGAGTGAGTGGGTGAGTGGGTGAGTGGGTGAGTGAGTGGTTGGGTGGGTGAGTGAGTGAGTGAGTGAGTGGGTGAGTGAGTGGGTGGGTGAGTGGGTGAGTGGGTGAGTGGGTGAGTGGGTGGGTGAGTGGGTGAGTGAGTGGTTGGGTGAGTGAGTGAGTGGGTGAGTGGGTGAGTGGGTGAGTGAGTGGGTGGGTGAGTGGGTGGGTGAGTGAGTGGTTGGGTGAGTGAGTGAGTGAGTGGGTGAGTGGGTGGGTGGGTGAGTGAGTGAGTGAGTGGGTGAGTGGGTGAGTGGGTGAGTGAGTGGTTGGGTGGGTGAGTGAGTGAGTGAGTGAGTGGGTGAGTGAGTGGGTGGGTGAGTGGGTGAGTGGGTGAGTGGGTGAGTGGGTGGGTGAGTGGGTGAGTGAGTGGTTGGGTGAGTGAGTGAGTGGGTGAGTGGGTGAGTGGGTGAGTGAGTGGGTGGGTGAGTGGGTGGGTGAGTGAGTGGTTGGGTGAGTGAGTGAGTGAGTGGGTGAGTGGGTGGGTGAGTGAGTGGGTGGGTGAGTGGGTGGGTGAGTGAGTGGTTGGGTGAGTGAGTGAGTGAGTGGGTGAGTGGGTGGGTGGGTGAGTGAGTGAGTGAGTGGGTGAGTGGGTGAGTGGGTGAGTGAGTGGTTGGGTGGGTGAGTGAGTGAGTGAGTGAGTGGGTGAGTGAGTGGGTGGGTGAGTGGGTGAGTGAGTGGTTGGGTGAGTGAGTGAGTGGGTGAGTGGGTGGGTGGGGTGGGTGGGTGAGTGAGTGAGTGGGTGGGTGGGTGGGTGAGTGGCTGGGTGAGTGAGTGAGTGAGTGACTGAGTGAGTGGGTGAGTGAGTGGCTGAGTGGGTGAGTGAGTGGGTGAGTGAGTGAGTGAGTGGCTGGGTGGGTGAGTGAGTGACTGAGTGGCTGGGTGAGTGGGTGGGTGAGTGAGTGGGTGAGTGAGTGGGTGAGTGAGTGGCTGAGTGAGTGAGTGATTGACTGAGTGAGTGGGTGAGCGAGTGGCTGGGTGAGTGAGTGAGTGGGTGGGTGAGTGAGTGGGTGAGTGGCTGGGTGAGTAGGTGAGTGAGTGAGTGGCTGGGTGAGTGGGTGAGTGAGTGAGTGAGTGGCTGGGTGAGTGAGTGAGTGGGTGGGTGAGTGGGTGAGTGGCTGGGTGGGTGAGTGGTTGGGTGAATGAGTGAGTGGGTGAGTGAGTGAGTGAGTGGGCGGCTGGCTGAGTGAGTGGGTGAGTGAGTGACTGAGTGGGTGGGTGAGTGAGTGGGTGAGTGGCTGGGTGAGTGGCTGGGTGAGTGGCTGGGTGAGTGGCTGGGTGAGTGGCTGGGTGAGTGGCTGGGTGAGTGAGTGGGTGAGTGGCTGGGTGAGTGAGTGGGTGAGTGGCTGGGTGAGTGGGTGAGTGGGTGAGTGGCTGGGTGGGTGAGTGGTTGGGTGAATGAGTGAGTGGGTGAGTGAGTGAGTGGCTGGGTGAGTGAGTGGGTGGGTGGGTGGGTGAGTGAGTGAGTGGGTGGGTGAGTGGGTGAGTGGGTGAGTGGGTGAGTGGCTGGGTGGGTGAGTGGTTGGGTGAATGAGTGAGTGGGTGAGTGAGTGAGTGAGTGGCTGGGTGAGTGAGTGGGTGGGTGGGTGAGTGAGTGGGTGAGTGACTGAGTGAGTGACTGAGTGAGTGACTGAGTGAGTGGCTGGGTGAGTGAGTGACTGACTGACTGAGTGGGTGAGTGGCTGGGTGAGTGGCTGAGTGAGTGGGTGAGTGGCTGGGTGAGTGACTGAGTGGGTGGGTGAGTGGCTGGGTGAGTGGCTGGGTGAGTGGCTGGGTGAGTGAGTGACTGAGTGAGTGGTTGGGTGAGTGGCTGGGTGAGTGGCTGGGTGAGTGGCTGGGTGAGTGGCTGGGTGAGTGAGTGACTGAGTGAGTGGCTGGGTGAGTGGCTGGGTGAGTGAGTGACTGAGTGAGTGGCTGGGTGAGTGGGTGAGTGGCTGGGTGAGTGAGTGACTGAGTAAGTGACTGAGTAAGTGACTGAGTGGGTGGGTGAGTGTGTGACTGACTGAGTGGGTGAGTGAGTGAGTGACTGAGTGAGTGAGTGAGTGGGTGAGTGACTGACTGAGTGACTGAGTAAGTGACTGACTGAGTGACTGAGTAAGTGACTGACTGAGTGACTGAGTAAGTGACTGAGTGGGTGAGTAAGTGACTGAGTGGCTGGGTGAGTGGCTGGGTGAGTGACTGACTGAGTGAGTGGCTGGGTGAGTGAGTGAGTGAGTGACTGAGTGGCTGGGTGAGTGGCTAGGTGAGTGGCTGGGTGAGTGGCTGGGTGAGTGACTGACTGAGTGAGTGGCTGGGTGAATGAGTGAGTGAGTGAGTGGCTGGGTGAGTGGCTGGGTGAGTGGCTGGGTGAGTGAGTGACTGAGTGAGTGGCTGGGTGAGTGACTGACTGAGTGAGTGGCTGGGTGAGTGAGTGAGTGAGTGAGTGGCTGGGTGAGTGGCTGGGTGAGTGGCTGGGTGAGTGGCTGGGTGAGTGGCTGGGTGAGTGAGTGACTGAATGAGTGAGTGACTGAGTGGCAGGCCCAGCCACTGGATGAGTGGCTGGGTGAGTGGCTTGGTTGAGTGACTGACTGAGTGAGTGGCTGGGTGAGTGAGTGAGTGACTGAGTGGCTGGGGTGAGTGGCTGGGTGAGTGGCGGGGTGAGTGAGTGACTGAGTGAGTGGCTGGGTGAGTGACTGACTGAGTGAGTGGCTGGGTGAGTGAGTGAGTGAGTGAGTGAGTGACTGGGTGAGTGGCTGGGTGAGTGGCTGGGTGAGTGGCTGGGTGAGTGGCTGGGTGAGTGGCTGGGTGAGTGAGTGACTGAGTGAGTGAGTGAGTGGGTGCGTGGGTGGGTGAGTGAGTGGCTGAGTGAGTGGCTGGGTGAGTGGCTGGGTGAGTGAGTGACTGACTGAGTGGGTGGGTGAGTGACTGGGTGAGTGGCTGGGTGAGTGGCTGGGTGAGTGGCTGGGTGAGTAGCTGGATGAGTGGCTGGGTGAGTGGCTGGGTGAGTGGCTGGGTGAGTGGCTGGGTGAGTGGCTGGGTGAGTGGGTGAGTGGCTGGGTGAGTGAGTGGGTGAGTGGCTGGGTGAGTGGCTGAGTGGGTGGGTGAGTGGCTGGGTGAGTGAGTGGGTGAGTGGCTGGGTGAGTGAGTGACTGAGTGAGTGAGTGGGTGCGTGCGTGGGTGGGTGAGTGAGTGGTTGGGTGAGTGAGTGAGTGAGTGGGTGAGTGGGTGAGTGGGTGAGTGAGTGGTTGGGTGGGTGGGTGAGTGAGTGAGTGAGTGGGTGAGTGAGTGGGTGGGTGAGTGAGTGGTTGGGTGAGTGAGTGAGTGGGTGAGTGGGTGGGTGGGTGGGTGAGTGAGTGAGTGGGTGGGTGGGTGAGTGGCTGGGTGAGTGAGTGAGTGACTGAGTGAGTGGGTGAGTGAGTGGCTGAGTGGGTGAGTGAGTGGGTGAGTGAGTGAGTGAGTGAGTGAGTGGCTGGGTGGGTGAGTGAGTGAGTGAGTGACTGAGTGGCTGGGTGAGTGAGTGGGTGAGTGAGTGGGTGAGTGAGTGGGTGAGTGAGTGGCTGAGTGAGTGAGTGAGTGAGTGACTGAGTGGCTGGGTGAGTGGCTGGGTGAGTGGCGGGGTGAGTGAGTGACTGAGTGAGTGGCTGGGTGAGTGACTGACTGAGTGAGTGGCTGGGTGAGTGAGTGAGTGAGTGAGTGAGTGAGTGAGTGGGTGAGTGGCTGGGTGAGTGGCTGGGTGAGTGGCTGGGTGAGTGGCTGGGTGAGTGGCTGGGTGAGTGAGTGACTGAGTGAGTGAGTGAGTGGGTGCGTGGGTGGGTGAGTGAGTGGCTGAGTGAGTGGCTGGGTGAGTGGCTGGGTGAGTGAGTGACTGACTGAGTGGGTGGGTGAGTGACTGGGTGAGTGGCTGGGTGAGTGGCTGGGTGAGTGGCTGGGTGAGTAGCTGGATGAGTGACTGGGTGAGTGGCTGGGTGAGTGGCTGGGTGAGTGGCTGGGTGAGTGGCTGGGTGAGTGGGTGAGTGGCTGGGTGAGTGAGTGGGTGAGTGGCTGGGTGAGTGGCTGAGTGGGTGGGTGAGTGGCTGGGTGAGTGAGTGGGTGAGTGGCTGGGTGAGTGAGTGACTGAGTGAGTGAGTGGGTGCGTGCGTGGGTGGGTGAGTGAGTGGTTGGGTGAGTGAGTGAGTGAGTGGGTGAGTGGGTGAGTGGGTGAGTGGGTGAGTGAGTGGTTGGGTGGGTGAGTGAGTGAGTGAGTGGGTGAGTGAGTGGGTGGGTGAGTGAGTGGTTGGGTGAGTGAGTGAGTGGGTGAGTGGGTGGGTGGGTGGGTGAGTGAGTGAGTGGGTGGGTGGGTGAGTGGCTGGGTGAGTGAGTGAGTGACTGAGTGAGTGGGTGAGTGAGTGGCTGAGTGGGTGAGTGAGTGGGTGAGTGAGTGAGTGAGTGGCTGGGTGGGTGAGTGAGTGAGTGACTGAGTGGCTGGGTGAGTGAGTGGGTGAGTGAGTGGGTGAGTGAGTGGGTGAGTGAGTGGCTGAGTGAGTGAGTGATTGACTGAGTGAGTGGGTGAGCGAGTGGCTGGGTGAGTGAGTGAGTGGGTGGGTGAGTGAGTGGGTGAGTGGCTGGGTGAGTAGGTGAGTGAGTGAGTGGCTGGGTGAGTGGGTGAGTGAGTGAGTGGCTGGGT
>NW_027615663.1:0-37566 GCF_965212315.1 Lampetra planeri
ATTCATTAGTGTCAAATGAATGATTTCTGTTGTTTTTGAAAACAAAATCAAAAAACGAATTGTACTGTTTATTTATGGTTAATATTGTACGGGTGTGTTTAGAAGCTACAGCTTATTTTAAAACTGCAGTTAGGAGGCAGGTGTGTGCTTGTGTGTGCGTCCAGCCCATCCTCTATTAAACACACACTCCTTGCTTTGACACTATTTCAGGATCCCATCTGTTTACAAATCCAAGCATCGTCAGGAACATGCTGCTGCTGCAGATGAGGGAAACATCAATGCAACATGGAGTCACATGAACGTGGATTTTTCTGTGCGAGACAGAAACACTTCGTGGCCTGAAAGTGGCAGCAACTGACACAGCTGCTGGAGGAGGCTGACTTTGTGAGGAGGCTGACAAAAGGATTCGCCTCCTGTTGGTGCTGTGGCATCGTCTTCCACGCCCAGACTGTGTTGTGAAATGCGAACGTCAAGTTAAACAGAATACCAGCAGGATTCCGGTAGCATCTCTTTCAAAATAAAGGTTTGGACCACAGCGTTTTATTGCAAAAATGGGTAGCTTCTCTTCTAGAAAACACAATGAGGAAGGAGATAATCTACAGATAACTGTAGTTCTTTATTTACTCGTGCAGCATTGTAGCATATTTGTTTAATTGTCTTTCTCTGTTGGATTTAATTTATAGAACACATGTACAACACAACAGGCTTCATCTAGTACTTGGAGAGCAGGGACATCCAAACCGGTCCTCCAGGGCCGCATATCCTGCAGGTTTTCCATGTCACCCTGCTCCTACCTCACCTGAATCAGTCTCTGAAGTTCTGCAGAGGCCTGACAATGAGCTGCTGATTTGAGTCAGGTGTGTAGGAGCAGGGTGACATCGAAAACCAGCAGGATAGGAGGACGGTTTGGACACCCCTGTGTAGAGCTTTATTTTTGTCTTCTGCGGAGTGTCCTGGAAGTGCCTACTGACATACCTTTGAGGATGCAAGAATAAATAACTGACATTTTTAATGAGGTATGTTTTTCCACATTTGCAGAATTTGAAGCTAAATTGTTGCATTATTTTCTGTATTAGAAATCAGTGAAAGTGAATGAATGACTTTCACTGATTTCTAATGGGGTTTTATTAACATCAAATCATTAACTGCTATTTAATGTATTCCATTCATAAAATAAGGACAGGGGGTGTAGTATGGTGCTGACTACAAAGTCCATTGAAACAATTTTTATTGTGTTGTTGGGCTGTTCAAATAAAATTGAAATTGAATTGAATATTAAATAAGTGCGTTTTAGTCAATTAGACATTTAATTACTTTAAATGTTTCATATGTATCTCTGTCTTGCCTCCTCACGTCTCTTCTTTTGTCCAATGGAAGTTTCACCTCCGATTTTATTTTGAAAGCAGTAACAGGAAGCCCTCTGTCTACCGTCAGGTACCTTGACAGCAGTCTCCGGTAGCAGCACAGGAGCACGGGGCAGAGCGTTCGGTGACCGGGAGGGAGGTGGAGAGAGAAGCACGAGAAGAGCCTCTGGAGGAGGAAACAAAGCTCCAGCTCCTGCTGGTTGTCACCTGGAGACCGAACCGGAGCCTCCGAGGGACGGAGAGGGACTTTCAGCGGGTTCACTTCTCACTCGCAGCCGGAGCACCGGAGCCGCTGGTTCTCCACGGTGCGCTCTGCTGAGGTGACGCCGGCGAGCAGTGCGCGTCAGCGGGGAGAAAGAGCCCGAGGAGAGCCGCGCATGAGACCGCAGCTGGAGCCTCTGCAGCATCGACGCGCAGCAGCATGCAGCGACCGGGCTCCTTCCTGACGCTTCCCCACGGCAGACAGTGAGGGGAGGAGGGGAATATATGGGAGAACTGGTGGCTGCTCAGCACCCCATCGTTGCAAACTTGAGTCCGGGATGGGGAAGGAGCAGGAGCTGCTGGAGGCCGCCCGGACCGGGAACGTCGCCCTGGTGGAGAAACTGTTGAGTGGGAAGAAGGGGATCCTGGGGTCAGGCTCCAGCTCCATTCCTCTGCCCAACCTCCTGAGGTAAGAGTCTGATTCATGAGCAATGTCCTCCAGGAGAAACCCCCAACACACACACACACACACACACACACACACACACACACACACACACACACACACACACACACACACACACACACATAGTGTAACCCCTCCAGGAGGACCCCCCAGGGGATCCACTGGAGGGGGTCCCCATGCATGGAAATGAGGTTTACCTGCACCAGAGATGAGCTCAGGAGAAAACAATCCCTGCTGCAGTGCAAGTGCACACACACACACACACACACACACACACACACACACACACACACACACACAATATGGTGAGACACAGGAGAAGATGAGACAGGTAAGTTGCAAAGTGCACAAACTCTCATTTCACACAGACGTTGTGGATATGTGTGTGTGGTGTAGATTGTAGATTGTAAAATATTGGGAGGAGGGAACTGTCAGGGGCTTGGACATGGAGGTGGGTGTGGCTTTTGTGCCAGCTTCATTCATTCATAGTGTCCCAGTCGCCACAGGGAATGATCTAGTGGAGTTCCCAGTTGGAAAATCCCTCCAGGTGTGTTTTGCGACACAAAAATACTCACACACACAGTCTAACTTTGATCATTTGAAACAACACGTCTGAAATAATACCAGTGACCACAGAAACCAGCGAGAACAACGGCAGCGGTGATTAGTCGCCTCCTCCTCCCGCCCCTGCAGCCTCTGAGGCTGGGGCCAGGTGATTAGGAGATCAAAGGTGGTGGTGGTGGTGGTGGTGGATGGTGGCGGCGGCGTCAGGGAGGGGCGCCCCGCCTTGGGCCCTCCAGCAGAGTGTCCGAGGACCGGGCTGAGGTCACACGCTGGCGGGGAGAACGCCAACGCCTTCGAAGTCAGTGGTGTGAGTGAATGCGGAAACACCGATGGGTTGGTGACTCCTGCAGGGGCCTTAAAGGTGCAATGTGTGAGTCTCACGTATCAGTAGGGGGCAGCACAGAGCATACTGGGGTGTCCACTCCTGCTACATGAAACGTTTACTGTCTATGACACACACTTGATTATGTTATATGTAGCCGCTTAGGGGGAAAGTCAGCAAGATACACACATCGGTATGAGGGGGTGCAGTGATGAATTATGGGTAGACATGCCCCTTAGGTGTGTTACTGTCAGTGAGTTATGTCTCCTGTTTTTACACACACTTGGTTTTACTGGGTCAGGACACTGGCCCACGAGGAGATGCCAGTAAAATTGTGGGTGGGCTACACACACACACACACACACATCTGCTCATCACTGTGTAAGTGTGTGTGTGTGTGTGTGTGTGTGTGTCTTCTCTGTGACACACCTCCCGATGCGGTGAGTCAACAGGTCACGGCGCTGGCGTGTGCGCCGGCTAATGTTATGGGAACGATCTCCGGGAATCAAGGCATAGTTTCCCATCTTAAGGCCTCTGAGCCGTCCGGAGCATTCCAAAGTCATGAGGTTGGTCTTTTCACTGAAAGAAAAGCGCGTAAACTGGCAAGAGGGACTTGAACATGGACGCACATGAGCACAGGATGTGGATCTTCTTGCTGCAGTGCTGCAGTTTTGTGGTGTATGAGCAACACACACACACACACACACACACACACAGTGGAAAATCAATACGGATGATCTCACGGCTGTTTAATGGGTCATATTGTGTTGGTGATGGCCGACGGTGTGAATCGGCCATCTGAAACAGTTGACACGCATCCAGCGGGGTTCTTGGAGGTTTCCACTATTTGTGGCAAATATTTCGAGTATGTAAAGTCACACTGGTGTATAAGCAGTGTGACTTTAAATGTCATTTAATCCTGTATTGTATACACACTGCAATGGATATCAGGGAAAGTATTAATTGATTTGGTCCATTAGTGTAAAACAATGACTTAAACGATATAGATCAAAGATGTGTCAGTATTTTTTTATCATTGATGTAGTATTTTCTTTCTCCTTGTGGAAAGTTTGGTGTTAAAATCTTCACAGGAAAATATAAACTTAAAATAAAAGAAGCAGAATAAATAACGTAGCTATAGCGACTTGTTGCTGCGGTTAGTCCAGTGTGTTTAGATGCTAGCTAGCGCTAACGGCTAGTCTAGTCTGTTGGCTAATGTCACTGATTGTCGCTCATTTCAAGAGACAAGTCATCATGTTGGCCTTTATTAACCAACTCTGGATTTTGGTTTACTCAAACAACCAATCCAGGGTGTTGTCTAGTTGATGCGAACTAATTTCAGCAGCTAAAATCCTTTGCTAACCTGCTAACCTGGCTAGTTTTAGCTAGCACCTCGCTCTTTGAATGTATAATCATTGACGCTAACATTCTCTGTCCATCAGCACATTTCTAAACCTAAACAAGATGGCAAAAAATAAATAAACACATTTTTGTCGTCTGCTGAGCAACAAAAACACTTTAGCAAGAATTTACTGTGGCTAAAGTTAACAAAATTTACCAAACCAATGAAAAAACCTATATAAGTCCTATATGACATGAAGTGTGTGAAATATGTTTTTTATCATTAATTTCCAACCCATGGCCTTTTATTGTGAATGAAAATATGTTTTGTCAGCGTACACATCACATCCTCGGCGGCGTCTCACGGAGCAGATGAAGCTGACTGAAGCATCGAGACGGTGATGGGAGCGATGGCGACTGAGAGCTGATTGGCTCCGAGAAAATGACTCATCAAGTAGGCAGATGGCAGCTCATCCCTCTTCTTACTCTCGCTCGGTCATATCGCCGCTTTGTTTTTGTGTGTGTGAGTGTGTGTGTGTGTGTCTGTGTGTGTGTGCGCATTGACCTCCCTCCTCTGTTGCGACGTCAAAAAGCTCTCAGCGAAGTGAAGCGACTCCCGGCGCTCCTGTACGGTCTCCCTGCTTTAATTGGCATCGTCACAGGCGGTCTCCATGGCGTTTGTTTACTGATGTCCTCCCCTGCTTGTGTTGGGGTGTTGAAGCGTCTTTGTAGCTCACAGTATGGGGCGGTGATCGGTTGCCAGCCGTCCAATGAGAGCTGTGTGTGTGTGTGTGTGTGTGTGTGTGTGTGTGTTTAGTTTTCTCCAGTTGTTCCACGTACACTTGTCTTTCCCAGCAGACTGCCTTTTTGTGTGTGTGTCTCTGAGTGTTTCTAAGTGGGAACCGCTGAGTCACACACCAACGAAGAGCATGTGTGTGCAGCCACTTATTGAACACAAGGGAATTACTGCCGGTCTGTGATTTGTCTGTTCATGGACCACGTGTGTCCTGGTGGTCTGGTCCAGAGCCACAGACACAGTTTGTCGGTGGATCTGCCGTCCCAGCGGGAGCAGAGAGGCTCCGTTACACCGCGTCCTCTGGACCTCTTTGTTTGTCTCATTTAAATGTTTGTTTCGCTCCCAAATCTCTCCTTCTGAGTCGCTCCCTCCATCTGGTGCCCTGGATTCTCTGTCAACGTTTCCCTGGCCTCCTCTCCTTCTCCTCGTCTCCAGAGACAGATGATCCTCCCTCCCTCTGCTCTCCACCTTCGTCTATCTAATCAAAACCATCTTTTCTTCTCTCCCCCACTGACACCTCACAGTCTACATGTGGAGCATCTTTTACCCGTCAGGCCTCGCGTTGGGTGACGGTGGCGAATGGGGAATTCAGGGAATCCACTCCTCAGAGAACTGTCTGTTGTCCCACCAACACCTGAGATTTATCACCGTTTCCATGGCTGCGATTTCTGTTGAAGAGAAAATACTCCTCTTCCTTTTCTTTTTCTTTTTTTTCTGGTTTTGAGCAAGAGAATAACATTTTTCTGGGTAGCTAGTTCTATATTCTATATATTTCTATGTATTAAAGAAATGTACAATACATGAAAGAAAGTAGATTCTTCATGCTACTTCTACGAAATATGAACAAAATAAGCGGGTGTGAAGCATTTTAATGCTATATTCAGTAAAGTGGAATTCCCGTTTTTCATCAATCTAATCCCACTCGTGTTGTTTGGTCAACAAAGCGCGTGCAGGAGACCCTGCTGCTGACGGGAGGGGCCGGTGTGACGTCCAGTCTGTCACACTAATCTACAAGTGTGTGACCCCACATGAGACGCTCACATTCCAGCCGACTCCCCCGCTCTTTGATAGATGCCGCTAGTTAATGAAGTGCTGCGTTTGAAGTAGCTCCGAGGAGCAGCGGTGGGCTGGAGGAGCTCATGTCGTTACGCTGACAGCCTGAAGTTGTGTGTGTGTGTGTGAGAGAGAGTTTGTGTGTTGGGCGGTGGACACCTGACACCCTTTTAAAGTCTGAGTCTGGCTTTTGACCTTTTCACTCGTCCAATGTTTCAAAGTTTGTGTCATTCTGACCATTTTGTTCTTCTCACTTACGATATCATCAGTTCATGGAATCTCTTCACAACCTCGTCCTGTTTGCAGTTGTCGTCCTCGTCTACATGCGTATCCCTTTCTTTATTATTGTTTGTTGCATATTTGAATATTTACGTCCATGTTTTGTGTGTACATTATCCTACCTCATGATGAATGTTTGTACTCCAGAATTACAGTACAGCAATTATCGACACCAAATGTGGTCAGAAATGTGTCAGTCAATTTATTTCAGTCATTGTTTCACTGTTTAATGATGCGTGTGCATGCTGAGATGCTTTTACTGGCTGGTGTTTGAACGTAAAGGGGGAGTTGTTTGTTTGTTTGTTTGTTGGTTTGTTGGAGTGAGGTGCATGTGTTGTGTTTCCACTGCTCCTGCTTTGGAGATGAACCCTCACATCATCAGACAGACAGAGAAGAGTGGAGGCTGTTGTTGCAGCAGACACACACACACACACAGATGACGGTGGAACAGGATGATCCGGAACAATCAGACTTTTGGCGTCCTGCGCACGTTTCATCCTCTTGTCCTCTCTCCGGCTGCTGTGGCAGCTCGTCTCAAACCAACAGAGTGACATTAAAGAAGCACGAAGGCATCATCAATACACATCAGCAGATGTGCACGTGTGAAGAGATGCACACACTCACCACGCCGCATTGGAACATATTCACCGCTGAATGAAAGAGAGACTCTTTCATCTTTACTCTGTTCAGATATGGGTGTTTCTCATTTAGGCTTCAATGCCCTCAGTGTCTGTGTGACACACACCGCTAATCACCTCAGATTTAGCGTGAGCGACGCACCCCCCCCCCTTCCCCCGGTCTCTGAAAGAGAAACTCCGTATGAATATCAAACAGTTTGTTTTTCTGATGCGTCCAGGTGTCTTCTGTAATTTATCACCAGGAGTGACAACGTCAGCGGCTCCTGCTCATGGGTTTGGAGCTGAGGGCTGGAGAGTGATACAGGGATCGATTCCCCATCTCCTCCCCCTCCTCCTCCTCCTGACAGTGAGCGAGTGTGTGTGCAGAGCAACCAGGAAGTGAATTACCTTGAGCTGACAGCCTCCACGGGATACACATTTCCCAGCAGGCTCTGCTGATGCCAACAGATTGTCTGTCTGTTTCTGTGTCATGGAGTCACACATGGAGCTGATGCTCTGTCTGTAACAGGTTGCTGTACCCTTCACCTCCTGAGGAGGCGCTGTCATTGATGCAGACACAGCGTGTCTTGATGTGCATGTGTTAAAACTTATCATCACCTCTCTTCAGGTTCCGACAATAGCATCTTATTTTTATGTACAATAATAAAAAGGCTGCAACGATGAATTATTTATAATCTACTGCTCGATTAATTGTCTAAAAAGTGACTTTTTTTTTCCCAAATGACTTGATTCATGTGGATATTTTCTGGTTTCCCCGCCTTCCAATGATGAATGAGACATGTGACATTTAGTCGCCAACAGATCTGTAATTATCAAAATAACTATCAAATGAAAATGGATGTTATAAAACACAAAGTAATGTCGTCTCGCTTTCGTCGACTGTCCCATTCGTCCCATTTCCAGTGAAAGTAGCTGATTCTGCTCAACAATCAACCCAGCGATGCATCTTAGGCCTAAACTGAATTGTCCCTGGCTCCATTGGCAGCTTGTGTTTTCAGAAAAAGAGTCATTAGGACGTACGTTGTGAACTTCCAAATGAGAGAGGACACGATGAACCTCTGGAGGCTCCAGCTGACGGTTTGGATCCAAATCCATTCCGGTGACACTTCTTTTATTTCAGGTGGGAGAAGGTCACCTTTTGAAATTTCTCCAAGAGGCTGACCTACAAATTCCAAAAAGTTAAATTAGTTTCTGGATGAGAAAAACTCTGGATGCAGATGCAGTTCCCGTCTCTCCTGCGGTCCATTTGTCAGCCCTTCACCTGCGTGCTCCGTCTCCTTGGTAATGACCCTCACTAGCTGGACGTTTTCCTTGTCGCCGTAAAACCTCAGCCTGGGTTTTCCCGTTTTCCCTGGCAAACGGCAACTGCATGATGAATGAGACTTTTTAAAAAAGATATCAAATATTCATCGGCCGCTGAACTCCAGAATGAAAATCTGTGTATGTGTATCTATCATCCACCGAGCGCTCGTTTCACTCTCCCACTCTCTCCGATTCAGAAACCATTTATTCCATGAGAGCGACAGCAGCTGAGTTCTCCTCCACATTGTTTTATTCATGACAATTAAGACTCGTTTGACTGATGCGAAGGCAAATAAATGTCAGAAGAGTTTTCTCTGTCATGATTAGACCAGTCGGTGCCGCTTTGTTCAGACTACAACGGTGGGAAGAAAACATGGAGGCAAAGATGTTTTATGTATTTGCATTTTGTTAATGTTTTTATCTTTTATTTTTTGGAGGGGAGCCTCTACTCCATCTGTAAATGAAAGACGGTCATGCACCAGAAAGGTGGATGGGGATCTCAAAGACAGAGGTGAGGACAAATGTAATGGCAGAAATAAAAAGGGATGAATTGTTAAAAAAAAAGAAAAGAAAAAAAGAACACCTTTGTTGTGTCTTTTTGCATCATCGGCTGGATGAAGAGTTCTGGCTTTGAAAGTGTGTGTGTGTGTGTAGTTGCAGGTTGTGTATGACGTTCATTCAAACACCTGGCGAGCCTGAGGGACCGGACTGCAAATTAGAAATCTAACCTCCACACAACCTTTCTCTCTCTCTCTCCAACTCTCCATCCCTCACAACTCACGCTTTTTATTCTGCACCAGATCGTTCCTGATTACAAATATACATATTTCCTCTGATAGAGAAGTGATTCAGTGGACGCTGTAGAGGTGAGATCCACTGACTGATGACTGATCCTGTTTCAGTCCTAATGGACTCATCAGTCAGTCATCAGACTAAACAGGATGTTTTATTGGCAGTTTGTAGATACTGACCATCGGCTGATTTCTGCATTTACAAGGCAGAACAGAGTCATTAGCATTATTAGTGAACAGAGATACTCTATTGTAATCAAGTCTGCCATTCTCTCTTCAGTGTCCCATTTTTTTTAAACTTGTGTTTTAGCAACAGCTCAGCTGGATCTATAGGATCTATAGTATTTATGATCAAATCATGGATCCGGTGTATTTGTCGTTGGTTGCATTCGCTTCAGAAAGCTGTCCACGTCTGCAGCATCTTCTAGGATGGATGACGTCATTTTCCTAAGTGAATTTGTTGTTCCGTGATCTTGTCTGAAAGTCCTGGCGTGACCCAGAAGTTACCACACTCATGTGCATCAGTGTACGCTGGTCTCAAATCTTCCAAGGGACAAATATCAGTCGTTCTCAAAGTCAGGAATCCCAACTTTCTGGCCTGAACAGTTCCACCTGAGTGATCTCAGTGTGTCCTATCTGACAAAGCGCTGTGGTATTTAATGCTATGTGCTGAGTCGTCTAGTATTTCAAACTCTTGTAATGTGTAGGCAAATCTTCCTGCCGCCAGTTAATTGCATTTTTCTTATCGTTCTCAGCAGATATGTCTGTGCAGCCGACCGTTTCCTTTCCCGTTATCCCAGAAAGTATGAAACAAAAGCAGTCCCGTCGATGTTCTTTTCCTTTTCGATTGTCCTCCGCTCTGCTTCGCACTGTCTCACACAACAGGGAGACGCCGGCGCTGTGCTGAGCCAGCACTTTATTGTTGAACTAGTGAGTGAGGCAGACCCCCCGCAGACTTCAACCTACGCACCAGCCCTTTGTGTTCGCCCTCGTGTGTGTGTGTGTGTGTGTGTGTGTGTGTGTGTGTGTGTGCCTATCGTCAACCTTCTACTGTCTGTCTTCATGTCTCCTTGAGATCCTGAGATCTCGCATGAACTCAACTCCGTCTCCGTCTGAAATTGAATTTCTGACACACACACACACACACACACACACACACAGTTTTTCTCTCTCTTTCTGTTCTGGATGAGTAAATGTATCTCTTTGTCCTCTGTTAAAATGTAACCCGCTAATCAGGACATTCACTGATTGCAGGCTTTACGCTCATCATGCACGCGTGTGGTCAGGCTGCGTACATGTGCAGCGCCGTTGTCATGGATTGCATGTTTGTGTGTGTGTGTGTGTGTGTGAATCCAAGGGGCATTAGTGTTGTCAGCTCATTGTCTGATGATGGGGCCAAATGGAAAGCCCATGACTGGAGGATGATTTACAGCCAGTTTCTTTGTTACCTGCTTGACAGGGAATGTGTGAGTCTGTGGGTATGTTTGGGGGGGTGGTGGGGGTAACAGTAGAGGTAGGAATTGTGAAGATGCCAGAGAGGTCGGAGGGGTGGAGGCGCACTGGAGGAGGAAACCAATTCCCCTCCAGATAACAGCCATGCTATGGATTTTCTACCTGGCCTAGTCTGCATCTATTTTTGTCTCTGTTTCCCTGCACTCGATTCCTTTTGAAAAATCTTTATTGACATTCATACCGTGTTGAAAAGCCCTGTAAGAGTCATGTATCTGTGGTCGGATTTACTTCAGAAAAGGGCTGTGGAGATGCTCCAGACAACAGAAAGTGACATTTTGTCAATTTGTCCTGTGTGACTGTGTGTCTGTGTGAACAGCAGGCTGTCACATCTAATCTGCATTGTCATGTTGTCCTTCTGAGTTAAGGGCGTTTGTGTCCTTGACAGATGTCGACGCTTCTCAGTGAGGGTTCAGAGAACTGATTGAAAGAGATTTGATTTGTTTTTTTCACGCGAGTACCTGCACTCACACGTTATATTCCCAAACTGGCTCATACTAATGGCCGACTACACCCACACTCGTGTGTGTCCATACTAACAGACTGCATATGAACCCATATCACATGACCATTCAGAAACACTGAGTGTGCAGGATTCCGTGTTGCTCAGGTGGTTTCCTGTACAAGCAGTTGTTATGTTGATATCATGCAGGGTCGCCGAGGCTCAAAGACACGGTGGAGACTGCTGAATATATTCATCTGGGAAATGCAGAATAGAATTTGGTGCGATCACTTAAAGGATGCTACGTCCATCTTATTCAAACCCCTCCGTCTCTGCCCTGTTAAACTGAGTCCCAACATGATTGATAGGTTGTTGAAATAGTCTGCTTCACTCTCATTTTGAGCAAAAAATGTTAAAATTCCATTCTGGTAGAATACATATCCAGAGCACCCCCATAAAATTCAGGTAGCCAGTGATCTTAATAGCTTCCGGAATGGTTGCGCTAATGTGATTATGTGGTACATAGCATGAATGTTCAGTCTAGTAGCAATCAAGATAAAGCAGTAGCTATTTTAAGCAGCGTCCCCGCCTGCATTTGGTTGCCTGTTGACTTATTAATTGGAAGCATTGACTGTTACAGGAGTAACATGAAACATTTATCTGAGAGGAAACATATGAGAGCGCATTGGGAGACAAGCTAACTGTGCTAGGTGGACAAGGTTGGAAGGTTCTTGATATCGGATCAGATCCTCTTTGCTGCCTCTTTAATTAGTAAGTTTTTGTTTCTATTATTCCGTCTGCTGTTCCTCTCATTCCTCATGGCTTGTCCCCTCACAGCTGCCGTCACTGTCGTCTGTACGACTCTCCACTGCCGTCTCTCTATCCGTCCCTCAGGGCTGAGTGCTTCAGGACTTTCATAAACTCTATAAATGCCTGTTTGTCCAACACACACTTGACCTCACTGCTCCCCGATGAGCTATCCCTATGCACACACACACACACACTTTCTTAAGTCTGCAATAATTGAACAGAATTGGTTAAATGCACGAGGGCGAATGTCAGTGATACCTCAAATCTGTTGAGAGTCCAAAGGACGTGAGAGACAGATGGAGACAGATCTGTCAGCACTCTCATGTTTGGAAATGTCACTGTCCTGTTTTCCCAGAGCTGTCTGTCCTCCAGGCAGTAAACACACAACACGTCAATGCATCTGTTGTGTGCGCATTATCACTTTAAAGTGCGATAAAAGGTCGTTAAATTAATCAATTGACTCACTAAACAGTACATATGTCTGAGATGTTCAGTAATATTTACTCTAAATATTACTGAACATCTGCCTTCTAAATAATTTAGAAGGCAGCTGGAGTCGGACTGAAACCTGGAAAGACGAGATTTCTGCGTCTACCAATGACGCCAAAGCTGTGGGTAATTATTTCTTGTGCTAAAAACATTAGCACAGCTTTTATTTGTGAGCAATATTGGATGGATCCAAACTCTAATCCTGAAGGGCTTGAGAGGCAGCGTGTGTGTTGACTGGATTAGAAATTATTTGTCAACACAGCGAGATGCTGGATCGTTTAACGTGATGAATGCAGACTAATGCAGACTAATCCTCCCGACTCGGCTCGTGTGCTTCCAGTGTCTTGTTCAGTGAATGAACTGTACAATGCTGTTGACACCACACTGCTCCGTGCACGAGTCCATACAGCTTTGGAACAACAGTGCAACTTTCAGAGCATCAGGAAAAGTGAAAACGTCTTTTTGTCTTGAATTCATTCTTCTTTGGAGACTTCTGTCATTGCCAGTGGTTTTCTATTTCTTTTTTTTTTTCTTTATGTTGTGACACAACCTGACACTTGGAGCACATTTTGGGTGGAAGCTGTTACATATATTTCAAGTTTGTCAGTGCAAACATCATGCAGAAATGTTGAGTTACTGCATGTAATGGTGACTCTTTCTTCTCTTTCTTTTCTATCCCCTGTTGTGTGATTTATTACATAGAGTTGCACATTGCTCACTCATAAGGACACAGAGAGGTGTCCCCAGTGGTCTGACTGAGCTGGAAATAGCCATGGGAAAGCCAGAGAGAACCACACGCACACACATACGTGCACACTTTTTCTTCTCAGCCTGCACAGCTTTGGCATTTGAGTAAAGACCTCTTTCTCCTCATCCTTTTATTCTTTGCCATACCGGCTTGGTTCCCTCTCCTCTCCTCTCCTCTCCTCTCCTCTCCTCTCCTCTCCTCTCCCTCTGTCTAAGTTAATGGCTCCACCTCCACTGTCTGATGAAAATCCAAATGTCGATTTGGTTTCTTACAGTTTTTAATACCATATAGGCGTGTGTGTCCGTCAGTGTGGCGGTGGAGGTGACGGACAGGCTAATAGAACGTTTCACACGAGACTGCCCCCTTGGTGCGTTCGCTAGAATTGATTGTCTGTTCTGATTTGTGTGACTTTGCGCAGACAGTGCGAAATGTGTTCGGTTTGATTTCTCGCCGTCAGAAACAACTGTCAGTGTTTGTGTTTGGTTCTACCGAGTGGATGTGTTGATAACGACAGAAGATAACGACAGAAGGCTGCCGACTCATCCCATTTCATCCACAGTAGAAACCATAAAGAATCAGCACATCTTCACATCGTAGCACAGGATCCAGGCTACTTCTACTGATGGGATTCATTGATTGATGCACAATCCAAACTTCATTCCTGACAACGGAGTTTCCCTCTCAGCCAGTTTGTTTCAGTCAGCCTTCCCATTTAATGACCACTTTGGACAAGACATACAGAGATAAAGTGGGTGGCAGCTGCAATCACAACTGTCCGGCTGTGACATTAGCTCGTAGGTACCAGGCAGCCGTTCTTACATGACCTCCAACTGGAGATACACAGACTGAGGGTCTCAGTAGAGAGACTTCCCACAGTAAAGCCACTCGCTTTTTGTGGAATTAAAGTGATTTTCTACCTTAAGCTTGCTGGTATCCCCGTCTTTTTCCTTGCTCAAGCCCTTTTGAACACTTGTGATTAAAAGCCGCCGTTTGTAAATCCTGAAATATTGAACTATTCCTGAACTATTAAGTCTTAAGTCATTAAGTCTTAATGTACCGGTACCTCGCTGGTTTCCACATTTGTCTGGTTGCTTAAGTTCTTCTATAGAAATACAGATAGCATCTGTACACTCAGGGGAACAAGCTCTGTGGTATTTCCAAAAAAACCCTCGCAGACGAATTGAAAGGAGTGGACTTGAATACAAAAATGTTGAACTTCTCCTCGCCTCGCTGGCAGTTTGGGACCCATGACAGGAGTGAAATGACTTGTTAGGGCGAACAGAGAGTGCAGACAGCGATGTGGGGAAGCTACAAGAGGGATGGTGAGATGGCAGACTCATCATTGTGACGTTCACTGAGTGGCTCGTTCTGTCTCTCATTTCCAAACTGAACTGGGAGCCGCAGATTGCTGTTTCCAAGGCCTCTCAGACTGCCACTGCACACATTTTCACAAATGAATGGAGCCTTCACAAATGATCTGTCACTCTCAATCCCTGCCTGTGCTCCTCTGGATATGATGCAGACACACATGCACACAGTCTGAAACACACACCAGGCACGTCCCCACTGTCATCTGCCACCTTCTTGCTGCTGGAGCCGTCATGTCCACGCTCTGCTTCCTGAGGTGTGTTAGCTGGAATGTGTGTGCGTGTGTGTGTGTGCGTGTGCGTGTGCGTGTGTGTGTGTTTGGGGGGCGGGGGGCGGGGGGCGCTCTCACCGTCTGTTATGGTGCTGGAGGGTACCAGCAGGAGCAGGACTGGGCACCGGTCAACGGCGGGGCCCCAGCGGGCATCACCCTGCCTCAGCCTGAGCAGAGTTGCAGTGCTGCAGCTCACGTGGCACAGAGATGTGTTGGTCGCAGGCTGTTTGCACATTTACATATGATGATCAGATGGACTGGTAATTGGTGATTCAGAGATGAAATACAATAATTGTTAAGTTATTGTGAAATAAATTATATGTTAACAATAATTGTTAAATTTCGACGTTATTGTGAAAAAAAAATATCAAAAGAGGAATCGGTCACCCTTCTGTAAATTAAGTACATTTAAAACAGACGCCTTAAAGGCTACCTTCTGTTGAGAGGATTCAAGGATTCAAAGGGTTTATTGTCATATGCACAGAAAGAAACAAGTTTCCTTGTATAATGATATAATGATTATTGCCAGGTACAATAGAGAATAATAATAATAGTAAAATACAAAATAGCACAAATACTAATTGCACACATAGTACAAGCATAGAAAAATAGCCCTGCTATATGAGATAGCACGTTATATAGAATAATAATAATAACAATTACATAGTACTGCAGTATGAAGTAGCACTCCATATGTAATAGAAATGATAATTGGATGATTTTGTAAGAATGTACAAATGCAGTGTGTGGCATTGGGCACGTTTCTGCTCATCTGCTGAGTGATGTGATGAAATGTCAGGTTCGGTATGACAGCATCACCTGTGATAGAACATGTGAGAGCTGATGACCTTCTCTGTTTTCTGATCCCATAATGCGCCATCATCTCAAGTGTTATATAAGAGAGATCTAATACACACTGTAGAAACAACACAGAACATCCTCTAAAACCCTTTGAGGGCGGTTCACAGCTAATTTGATGTCACTGTTGACTTTTATAGCCTGTGGAGCAGTTCACCTGCAGTGTTGAGGCTGTGGCAGAGTTTAGATCTCTAATGTGAGGTGGCTGCAGAATTCAAGCCACAAGAACCCACGAGCTTTGCGACGCGAGCGTCCAAGCTGTCACGTGTTCTCCGTGTCAAACTACGCTTGTATGTCTGTCCGTCTTAGAGCGTGGGGTGCATGCTCTGCAGCCCCCCTTTGGCCTGCCCTGATCGATGTCCTTCTCCTTGAACGCCCTCCTCGCTTAGCAGTGTGTAATGGCTTCTTAAAGGTCGCGACCTCTCTAATGAGCAGCTAATTTGTTGATGCAGTTCCTCAGACTGCAATGTCACAACAGCAGACAGGCAGTTTGGTTCTGCTCTGCCCTGCTGCCCAGAGGCAATGAGTTAGCACAATTCACTGTGTGTGTGTGTGTGTGTGCGCGCGCGCGCCCAGGAGATGTTTTTATCATGTATTAATTAGCGTAAAAAAGACAGGAAGTGCAGTGGTCAGCACCTATCTTCATGTGAGACACTTCTCATGCACAAGGATGTGTTTGGCTTTCTCTGCTCGCTGCCTCTTGCTTGTAGCGACACTTCTCTCACATAAATGATTTAACAACCTGAGTCTACGTGTGCTAATCTGCTCGCTAACATACAAGGATTAAGGCTTCCGCTAATGTTTGTGACGATCGTTTAACCTGCAGGAGATTTTGCTCCCGATTCATAAATTGCTGTGTCATAACCGTCCTTTTACTGGAGCCAGAGGTTGACGGTTCCACTTACCAACTAGTCCCATCCATTTCAGTTTTCATGGTACATGATGCACATATCGCAGCATGTGAAGGGGGGGTTGGTTGAAAACAAATGATGTAGTTTTATCCATAATCCTCCTGTCTGAGTAATTGTAACATATATGCATCGTTGAGGTCCGTTTCTTAATTCATGAACTAAGAAGCTCATGAAGGACGCGGTGTGTTATTCTTTGGGGAACATCTGTGATGGTTTATCTCACCATCGGCAGAATGCTCGGGGCTGTTAATGACGAGCGTCACTGGAGTTGATGCAAGAGGCTCTTACATTTGTCAAATCTTGCATGAGTTTGCTTTGGAGCGCTGGCAGCGCTGCAGACAAATCTGGCTGCTGGGTTTGTCACATTTAAATTAAATCCAGAGAGAGTCTATGTATTTGCACGCTGACAACGGGGCTCAGGTTGGATTGAATAGCCGCTAACTGACATCAAAAACGGGAGTCCAGGTTGAAGATGAGCTGTGAGACCCATTACTGCAATGTTTTTCTGTTAATCCATCCTGCTTGATGCCTGAATTTAGGCATAAGTCTGTAGATAAAAGCCGCTACTTTAACAAACGACTGCAATAGAGCAGAACATAATACCCACAATCCTCTCTCCTCCTATTGTGATGATGGCATGTGGGAGTTAAGTCCGTGCTCAGCCCAGATTTTATCGACCTGGTATGGAGGAGTCCTCTCTGGCAGCGTCCCGTATTGTCCATGAATCATCAGAGTAACTTGGCTCAGTAATATGGAAAAAGAAGTGATGTTTCAGAAGGTGTTCACATGGTCCAACCTACAGTTTCCCTCATATAACCTGCCGCCCTCTCAGGTCCTATCTTTTACTGTGGTGCTGAGCATGAATTATAGCTCCAACAGCTGGCAACTTTTATTAATTAGAGTGCCAAAGAATTGATTACAAGTGTAATTTCCCTGCTCATCCCAGCAATATTTCACTTTGCACGAGACGTGGACCGGCAATCTAGGCACCAGAGATCAAACAAACATGGCCTGTTAATGAATTAGTTTTTAACTAATTGCAGAAACAATCTTTTTTTTTACAGGAGGAGGGATGACTGACAGTTTCACAGTGGTACAGCCGTCAGTGTGGAGGCCCGTGTTGTCATGAATTGTTCTCACGTTGGTGTTAATGGTGGAAAGATGGCTCAACTCTTTTTCCATTCTCCACCCTTCTCCTCCGGGTTGCATATGCTCATTCCTAACATGAGATCATCAAACTCCAATTTTACACTGTAAAGCAGAAAAAACATTTTTAAAAAGTGCTGGCATCATCAAGACGCCGGCATGCAGGGGATTGTTGCTCTCAGCTAATAACCTACAGCGCCGCTGATGTTGAAACAATAGACGTAAGCAGATGTCAATGTGCACTTGATGTGCACTGCATAACTATTGAACGTTAGAATGTATTGTGTTTTTGTAAAACCAAAATATACCTCCAGGTAGTTTATGAATAAAATGTTCCTTCCAATGCTAAATATTTTCCAGCCAAAAGTACATGACACATCAGCTTTTTTTGCAAGAGCAAGGTAGGATTGTGTTGACATGAGGTGTGAAAGTGATTTTTATTAAATATCTGACATGTATATTGTTAGGTATTTATTGCGTTTTGGTGTTTGAACTCAAACTGAAGGTAGTTGATTGACAAAGTCATATTTGACAAAAAACTAACTGTATGTCAGTAGGGGTGTAAATCGCTGGATTCATGGCGATACGATACTGTGTCGGTATGTCAACCGACGATTTGATATTTGCCTATATCACATGATTCGATTTTGATTCGATTCGATATAACGGCCTGCGTTTATAAAGGGATTCAGTGTTGTAACAACACATCTCGTATACAACCGACTCATCTCTGCAAAGTCATCGCAAAAAGGGCATGTTAAAGAAATCCCAAAATAGGGTCGCATCATCTGCAGGAAGACAACACAGCTGGATGATTTGATCGGATCGTTGCTTCACCAGTCGATAAAGATGGATTGTTACGACCCTATTTGTCAGCCAATCACGTCAGCAGACTACAATGTGAATACAGTGTGCAGGACCACCTCTATGTGTTCTTGTAATAATGACCACCTGAGGGACAGCATCCAGTCCTACAGGCTAATGAAGGAGCTGTAAATCAATATCAAATAGCAGTCCTTCGTGAATACCAGCCATCAGCGGCGGGTGAAGAAATGCAGATTTGTCGCTCCCTCTCGACTCATCGCTCCACGTTCTCCATCCATTGCACGGCTTGTCGCTCTCCTGTCATCCATGGCCCTCACACATCTGTGTGCTTGTGATAATAGCTACCGCTGTCAACAAGATGCAAAGGGGGGGTGGTCTGCACACACACACACACACACACACACAAAATTAAATGTGCTCCCCAGCCTGATGACTGCGCATCAGTAAACGTTTGCCTGCTCGGTGAAAAGCTCGGTTGCTGCTGGGAGCTGGCGAGACAGTTTACAGTAGGGGTGTTCAAGCCGGTCCTGGGAGGGCCGCCTATCCTGCAGGTTTTCCATGTCACCCTGCTCCTACACACCTGACTCAAATCAGCAGCTCGTTGTCGGAGCTCTGCAGAACTTCATAGAGACTGATTCAGGTGAGGTAGGGGCATCAGAAACCTGCAGGACAGGCGGCCCTCCAGGACCGGTTTGGACACCCCTGGTTGACAGGACGGTCATGGAATGCTGAACAGGTGAGTATCAGAAGGAAAGGAAGCAGTGCATTGGAAGACAAAAACAAGAGGAGATACAAACAAGCTCACACTTTGAATTAATAGCATCACATCAGCAGACACTTATTTAGACTTATTTTATTTAGTTCTATCAGTTGGAAGGATTTTCAAGACAAAAAGCTGCGTTGTCAGCAGGCAGCGCTCTGCAGGGCTCCAGCACCTTCGTCCCAGACAGGCTGTCTGGATTTATTTCCTTGGTTTGGCTGTGAAATTGACAGAAAATGTGCTTACAGTTTGGTTTTGCTCCTTTTTCAGCTCTCAAGTCTCAGTCTGGCAACATCTTGTAATAAATAAAGAAATGCAAAATAATTTATATAGCTCCTTTACCCTCCACAAGGCATTGTGAATTGAGTAGAGAAAAAACTAAAAAAAATTATACAACACTTGCTTGAAGGCAATGTATAGCATGTTGAAATTATTTTTCAGCGAGTGAATATTTTGTCTGATGTGTCTGTTCCATCGCCACAAGCGAACGTGTGTTAGCAACCTAGTTAGCCCCAATGACAAAACAAGAGTAAGGTGTGTGTGAAGGTGTCAGTCATCCAGGTCACCGTATCCTGCTGGGTCAATTCAGGACTTGCCTGCTCATCCGAGAAGCCTTGGCGAGTTCATTTGTTCATGAAGAACCGTAGAAGCTTCTCGGATGAGTGTCCAGGCCAGAGTCCAGTTGTCTCCAAATTAACCCAGCTAGTAAGAGTAAGGTGTTCGTGAGAGGGTTTTTGTCTACATTTGTGTAATGTATGAGTGAATCCATCCATCTTTCACTTTCAGTCCTGCTGAGTCACAAAGAGCTTCCGAGTGTGTGAGCGAGACGCATGTGTACCTTTGTGTTAGCGTGCAAGCATTGTTCCGTTTAGTGGAAAGGTCTTTGGCGTCATCTGCAACTTCCTGTCCCATTCTGAGCCAGACTAAGTAGACAGGCTGTTCTGTCTGCGCTGTGTCTCCCAGACAACTGCTGGCTGGTGGAGCAGTGGGGTCAGAGGGACGGGGCAACTCTGGGAATGTGTGTTGTGTGTTGTGTGTTGGGGAATGCTTGGCTGCTGATTCAGAGGTCTAATATGGAACAGAACACCCTGGCTTTGTGTTGTGTTGCTGCATGCATGTATGCTGTGGGGTTTTTTTTAAACATTTTTTTAACCAGGCTACTGGCGTGATTCAGGGGAGTGTTGAACATCCCAGAACAGCTCAAACTATTTGACGAAATGCAAATACACTTTAAGACACATTCCTCAGAGGAGGAATCTAAGTCTCTGCAGACATTGTCTACCGGCTTACGCAGGCAGAGCATCTAAATACTCTGCGCTGTAGCACAGAACCCACTGATCCAGTGACAGTCCAATTAGTCAGATATTGTTTTGCAGGTCACACATAGGTTTCATGTCTGAAACTCCACCAATGTTAGCTAGCTAGTGGCTAATTCATGGCATTTGTGAAACATGTGATTTGCGTACTGCGGGTCTTACATGTTCTGCTCTGTTACTTTGTAAATACAGTGGTTTCTGTCTCAGAATCAGTGTTGCTGCCTCATGAAGACGCGTTTGTTCCATGAAGTGATTCAGGCCATGGCTCTGACAACCGTACTGATGCAGTTAACCTGATGGTGACCCACGTTAGCGAAATGAGACTGAACTGGGCTCAGCCGGTTTGCACATGCAATATTAACTGTGAGACGTGAGAGCGCAAGCGTTACATCGATTATGTGTGTTGTTTCTTGTACTCCACCTCAGTCACTAATATAGATCACGCGTCTTTCAGTATGGCTGCTACTCTAAAGTCCGACACTGTGTATTTATACAAGTATCACAGGTTTGATGGTGTCAATCTGCTGCAAAGAAGAGTTTTTTTCCCTCCTGGTGCTGTATATGAAGTAGGTCATATATATGCTCTGTAAAGTACAGAGCTGTCCATATGTGCATGCATATTTCATGCGGCTCGCTGTGTGTGCGCCTGCCTCTGTGTCTTGAGCGTAGCAGGGAGAACTTCCCTGGAAGGCTCTGGACCACGTTGGTGTTCATCTGTTCGAGAGTGAGAGTCGAGAGTGGATGCAGGGGAGCTGCAGAGCCTCCAGGGTGGCACAGTAAACCCAGAGAGGACGGTCGACTCAGCAGTAAACGAGGGAGGAAGTGACGAGCAAGTGGAGAGGGAGAAGGGGAAACCCCCCACGCTTGGATATTATCAACAGTTGAAAGGAAAGTTGCTGTTTTGGAATCGACATATACGTGTTGTGATGAAAGTCAGGCAACACAGAATGCAGTAAATTCAAATATAGCGAAAAATAACAATGAGGATTTTCCTCGTTCATGGTTGTTTCTTAGCTGTTTCCAGGGAGCTCCACAGAACAAAGTAACAGCTGGCTTTACCTGACTGCTTCATGAACACCCCTGATGCTTTGTTCATGGAGAGATGTGACTCTCCTTAGCTTCACCACATCCGCGAAATAAGTCTGCTCTTCTAGTGTGACTTTTATGTGTCATAAAAGGCTTTAGACCAAATGTTGTTGTGCTTTTAGGTGAAATTAATAACCCCAGACATGACCCATTTAGGCTGTTGTATCTTTTATCTGTTTATGAGCTCTGTGTGATCATTGATTCACTTGTTATACTGCGGTTCCCTCCATCTCCAGTGGCCTTTACAGGCGTGTACTGCCATGTATTTATAGGATGAATAAAGACTCTCTGCATCCATGATAACACTGTGCTCACACTGTGAGCGTCTCCATTCTGCCTTCATGTGGATCACCATAGATTTATATGTTGCCCTCTGATTGTACCTTTTTTTTTTTTTAGATTGGAGGATTTGTGATGACAGAGCAAGCAGGCCGCGTGTCTGTGAGTTTTTGTGTATGTGAGCACTGTCACGGGCACATTAATGGACGGCAGAGAAGCAGTCATTGTGACCGTGTCCTTGTTATTTGTCTTTAAACGACCTGACACACACACACACACACACACACACACTGCTGCTCTGCTCCACCACTGTGCCCAATAGAGCGACTTCCGGATTACGAGTATCTGAGTGTGAATCAGGGCAGAGTCATTTGTTTGGTAAATTGCAGGTGGCTTCAAGCTCGGGAAAGTACAACTTACCGCATGCAGCAAACTGTATCTTACAACTATTCAGTCGTGAAAAGATGAGAATATGTCTTCCACATCACACTTTTGGTTCCTCACACACTGTATCCGACTTAGGTGCAGGCTCCTGTAAGAAATATTACAAGCCCAAACTTGCCTCACGCAACAGTCATTTATAAACAGGTCAGTCAATTTAAATGGCTGAGTTTGGGTGATTAATAATAAAAATTAAATAGAGGTTTCACCTTTTAGCCAAAACAAAATTTTAATGGAACATGGGTCATTTTTGTGACACATGTAGATCAGAGGAATTTGTGTATCAAGCTTTGGGACAGTTAATAAGCCTGATATCATGTTGAGTTAGGGAATGCTGCCCATGTCTGCTTGATGAGACATTAGCTTGCTGGCTTACATACTACTCTAAATTCCATTTATGAATCATAGCGTTATTAACATCTTCACTTATTTACCCTTAGAAAAGTAGCCACCTTAAGTACGGTGTCATGCAATGGGAATGAACGATGCTCACATGAGGCCGTTCGTTTCTTGCTTAGCATAGTCATCTCCCTTGTTCTTGGTTTGACTCTGTTTGCTGAACTGCTGAACATTGTGTGTGACACCAAAGTTAAGATAAGTTCAGTGCTTCCAGATAAGACAGTGACCACCTCACCTAATCACCTAACCACAACCCAATTCAAATGTGTTTTTGGGGATGAATTGGATCGCTGTTGTTGCAACAATGTTCTGTCTAAAATGGAACTGTTTGTTTATTATAATACATTATAATAAAAAACCCAAATAAAATTCTGCTTTATTCGGACACAACCAATTCCATTTTGTGTTTCTCTTGTTTTCATGATCACTCTCCCACCCCTGAGACCCATTATATAAGCTCCATATGAGCTCCAGCTAAATCAGAACCAAGTGTAGCCTGAAGAGGAAGCCAGGAGTGTAGGAAATGCAGGACAGACAGACGTGGAGAGGAATGAGGATGATAGAGACGAGGGGAAGCACAACAGCTGTGAAGTGAGATGCTGTTCTGTTTGTATGCACTTGGCAGATTTGTAGACATTCATCGAAGAGCTATTTTGATAGATCTGATGAATAACGCGGGTCTGAGAGTCTCAAGATTTAAATACGTTCTTGAGGCGGGTAATTGCATGCAGCTGTGTGTGAACAGGACTTGGCTGTGTGTGTGTGTGTGTGTGTGTGTGTGTGTGTGTGTGTGTGTGTGTATGCGCGCTCTTTTTTTGGGTGTCTGCGTGTGTGTGATTGGCAGGTAGGGAAACGACAGCGACCACAGTGGTAAAACATTATGAAGCTTTTAAAATAGAGAGAAAGATAAAAAAAAGAGCTTGACAGACAGTGAAAAATGAATTTCAGCCTTATCGGTGCTACTTGGACGTTGATGATGCCATCAGTGAAACCAGAGAGAATGGACATGGCACCGAGTTTTACTCAAGATCTGCCAATATGTCACTGACATGGAAGATAAAAAAGACTCGTGTCTCTGCTTGAGACATGGATGAAGCTGTTTGTCGTATGTGGTTTGAAGAATTTTTGCAGTTCATCGTTTTTTTTTTTTTTTTTTAAGTGTGGTGCAGAAGAAGAGCTTAAGCGACCGCTTCCTCGTTCCAAGTAAAGGGAAGCCTGACATTTTCAGACACACATTTATTTGCATTCTTGCGGTGAATGTGATTTGTGATAAATTATGACTTTTAAATCAATTCTTGTCCGTCTCTTGACAAGAAAAGCTCTGGTTTTCCCAACTAGGGGTTCAGCGTTTTTTCTCACTTGCTTGGTGAGGCCAGTGTGTGAAGCCCATTTAGTCTTCCCACTGCACTTTGTGTGTTTGCCCTAGTTTTATATTTTGATTGCATGTCTATAGAGGAGGATCAAATTTGCTTTGTGGCTTATTATCTATTTTTTTTTTACCTGTCCAGGGATCAGGGATTAGCTTGTACCTGGTTCCAAGCATCTTTTCTCCGTGTGTATGATTAATGCACAACAGGATGATCTGTGTGATCATTGCAATAATGCAAACATATTGTTTATGAGAAGGTTGCTCAGCAGTTCATGGACTTTATTCTCAGTTCTTGTTCATACAACACAATGTGCCATGTGGGATAAAACTGATGAATATTCCTTTGATTGCAGCCATATTGTGACTGACAGGTTCTCAAACCGGAGATACCCACAAATTGATGGGAAACCATTAATTACTGTAATTATGTGTTACCATGGGGTTTTTTTCTAATCTGCTCTGATCTCTGCGTAGTGTCTGTGCCTTTCAGTGGATATTTCAGTCTCTCTCTCTCTCTTGTCTTAGTCCACAGCAGATGTGTGATCCTGCAGTCTGAGCAGTTTAGAAATGGGATGTGCCATTCCTGCTGACAGGCCTGTTACATCCTCAGAGGGGGAAGAAGGGGAAGGAATCACATGCCATAAGGAGACACAGCTGTTCTGCACATGAGCACGCTGCCTCCTCAGCCATGTCAAACATCTAAACCATAAAAATACCAAAAGATCCGCAACAACACAGTTTTACATGCAGAGTTCACCGTAGCAGTAATTCATCCCATGGCAAGTTGGTCGTCATGGTGATAAAAAAACACCTCAGTTGATGGACATTTTCCTTCTAACCTTTTCGGAGGTGTCTGCGAGTATGACTGTTCAATGTGTTTGAAGTACTTCACATTTATTTTTAAAAAGTGTTTGAGCAGTCTAGAAGTGATTTTTAGCATGTTTATCTTTGACTTCGGAGAGAGTACTCGATTGTCGCTCAGACATTAAGAGAAGAATGAGAGAGAAACATCTAGAGGTGAAATACCTCTTTCAAACCTTATATAGCCATTTCTCCCTGCTGCTGCTCTGCGCACACACACACACGCGCATTGAAACACAAATGCCTGCTCCAGATAGATGCTTTGTCATGCTGCAGACCTCTAATCATCAGACGAGGTTTTAAAAGTTTTAAGAGCACGTCTGCAAACAGCGCTGCGTCTCATCATCTCCACCACAACAGTCATATCACGATTCTCTCTCCACTCCCACGGCTAATTTCCTTGTGGTGGAGCAGGTAATGAAGATGGACTCACCATGGCTGTAACTAACCTGAGGAGTTGATATTCAGCCTGAAATAACCTGTCACCGCACTCCTGTGTGAGGAATGTTGGGGAATAAGGTGTATGCAAATAGAGCAATTTTTCAGCCAGTGACAGTGGTTTTGGAAGAGGCATCAGCCCTCGAGTCCACTGTCGAGGTGAGTTATCCCTCTCAGATCAAGATCCAGAGCTGACGTTTCCCATCCTTGGTGCTTCAGGTCTTTGCTCGATCAATGCTCTTCCCGATGGATTTTCGGCTGGCTGATGTTAAGTGGAGATCTCAAGCTCTGTGTCACTACTTACTGTGAGGAGAATTGCTGTAGGAAGACACACACACACACACACACACACATACAGTGTGGCTCTCCAGATTGTGACTGATTGGAAAGGCTGCGGTGTAAATCGATAGCGGCAGCAGGGAGGCAGACTTCGGCCATTTCTTCACCTCCGCCTCTTTCCCTTTGATTACAGAGAGAGGAGGGAACGTCATCTGTCTTCCTCGGTTGCTGTCTCCTCTCTCACTCGGTCTCTTTGTTGTGATTTGTCTTTTAAAGGAAATATGTACTCAATGCACAAATCTTGTTTTTTCTCTGCTTATTGCCTTCATCTCTTTTCATAAAAGATGTCAGGTGGATGATTTGAGCAAATCAATTTCCAATTCTATTTCAGTAAATCATCTCATTACTTTTTTGCTAATGGTTTAGTCAATGGATTGGGCTGATTTGTTAAAAGGGGAAATGTACTTATCGAATCTTACACGTTAATAGGTTTTGAGGAAAAATGTAACATTAAAAATTACATGTTTATTGATAATAACATCCAGTTGTGGGTGAAGTACTGAAAATCTATATATAAGTAGTGTTACAATTGCTGCCATTTAAAACAAAAAAAAGGTTTTCTGTGTCACTCTTTTCAGTTCACCAAAGCACATAGATTGTAGTCTGATACTGTTATAGATACGAAATATTAACGTATTAACCCTACACGTTACAGAATTACTTGAAAAGAAAAGTTATCATTTTGCAGGTTTAAGCATTTGGACACATTTGGAATAAAATCGTTGCGTTACAAATGCATTTTATGCTGTTTGTTTCAGAAGAAAGAAAGCTTGAGTCTTGTGTTTAGATGTTCTGGTGCCCAGGGTGAGGAGGAGTCCACCCCGATGTTTCTATTTCTATTTAAGGTGGTGGACTGAGAGACAGGGTTGTTTCAAGCAGGAAGTAAGGAGGCTGATTGTGTGTGTGTGTGTGTGTCCGTGTGTGTCCAACAACACTTGTTTGCTTAGGCATGATAAAATTGACTGTTTCTATATATTTTCTTCTCCCGTCACTGCCTGTCATCTCTCTTCCTTCCTCTGATCCACCCTACGCCCCTTTCATCCTGATCAAGTGACATGTTGGCTCATGTTAGGGTCAAAGGTCAGGGGCAGACTGGTTGTCTATGCATGTTTTTTTCCCCAAAGGGGGACATTTGAGATTTGTGTAAGGGTAAAATACATTATGGAAAGAGAAGTTAGTCATCTTTCTTCTCACTGCTGTCTTAGTTGACACAGAGCTGCAGTAGTGTGTGTGCGTGTGTGTGTGTGTGTGTGTGTGACCGTTAGCGTTCGTTCATTAATGCGGCTGCTCTGGACTGACCTGGATACAGACCCCCTGTATTTATCACACAGCCACAATCTGATGTATTCTACTCCAAGCACACAAACACTTTGATTTCCTTTTTTTTTTCACATCTGATGACCACATGGGTATTTCCCAAAGCTCTTTTCCTCACACTGCATAACGGAGCCTCAGGACAAGCAAGTGATCGATGGTCAAACTTCATCAATGGCCCCACTGAATCCTCTGGGGGGGGTTGAGCGGTTATCGATTGCTTTTGTCTTGTTTTAATTACTGTGGTGTACATATGAAAAGGGTGTGGTCAGCTTCTCTGTCGGTCACTACGCAGCCTCCATGTTCTGATGTGGACCAGAGGTCAGTCTGACTCACAGATAAACTGCTTCCTGTGATAGGAATGTTGATCTCTTGACCTATTGAATGTGTTAGTTGATCTTTTGCAGGCAATTATGACTGACTGACTGGTCGTTGTTTTATGTTCATTAATTCTCATTAATAGTCATTAATATGCAGCAGGAATATGAATTAACTCCATATGCATTTTAATGACCCATAATGTTGAAGACCTGTGAGTGAAAACTCAGGTCACACTTCCTCCGACAAGGCTAATGTTTACTTTAATTAGTTCCTGAACCACCTCAGGATCATGATAGATTTCATCAGTTTGCCCAATAGAAATCAGTATATCGATGAATGTCTTGTTTATTTTCACACCGATAATATTCAGTTTATCATCATTAAAGGAACAAGACGGGAAAAAAAGCCAGCAAAGATGAACATGCTTTCACCAGAGACTATTTCAGTTTAATTTGGTGTCATTTAGTGGAGTTGTCATTCCAAAGGAGTGGTTTAGTTATTTGTTGTTGTTTTTGTTTTTCCCCATTAATCGATTTGATTTGCAAGTTTGAAGTGGTTTCTTGCAGTAGTATCTTTAAATAATACACATAGGTTTTATTCATGTGAATGTTTTATTCAAATATGGATAAAGTGCATCATCAAAAAATATTGTTACTATTGTTTATGTGTGGGTCAGGCTGGAGTGTACAATACCAGTGTGTATTCAGACTGGTAATTATGTGTGTGTGTTTTGAAGAAATTTCACTTCTTCTCACACTGTCTCAGTTACTAGTTAGTTACTAGCTGTTGGGTTTGCGTGTCCACTACAGATCTGCTGAGATAGATATTTGTTTTATACATATTAGAAGAAGCGAAAGAAATGCCTTAGCAAAGAAAGGATCCAAATGATCGTTGTTTTTCTCTTTCACAATAAGAGTCTGTTGTTGAGGCCTGACGCATACACACGCTGGAGTGTGATGCAGGACGTTCCTACCCCGAAACATCACAGAAACACTTGTTGTGTCTCCAGAGAGCAGTTTGGTTGTTTTTTTATACATATGGGTCATATTAATTCATGCACTCTTCAGGTACCTCTGCTTAAAACAGGATATGAAGCAAGTCCACTTCCTGTCTGTTATCTTCTCTGCACCTCACCTCGTCTTGGTTCCCTTTTTGATTTCCTGTGGACGTACTGCAGTTGCAGAGCTCCCTGACTTTGATTTTCATGTCATTAGGTGGTATGAATTTCACCGGGCAGCAGTCAAAGACAGACAGTTTATAGTCTCCAGGACCACAAAGGTTCCCCCGCTCTCTTCGTTCCTCTTTCTTTGAAGACAATGCTCTGCTTTGATGTCGCCCGAACTTTGCTGCAACATGATGCCAGCTTTATTAGCCGTGGAGGGACTGGAAAATGAGCGCTCTCCCTCAGACACTTTCAATGACGAGTTTGCATCCCAAAGGAGAATTTCGTTTTATGTACTTGAAAGACATTCACTTTTTTTGAAATGACTGATCACCATATTACAAATCTTTCATGAGAAAGGAACACTCGCTCTTGTCAGTGACTTGGAAATTGAAAGTTCTGTTTTTGTAAATGTGATCAACCCGTGTTCTCTTATTTTGTCTGTTCTTCAAACATGGATCTGACGGAAACGTCAACATGTGAAGATCTGTTTGTCTGTTTAGGTGTACAATGACTGCAGTCATATTTCTTTTGTATCAGATCCTCAGTTAGACACACTCAGCTAACGTGAGGAAAAAGTCCGAAAAACAAAGTGCTTTAAATCTGTATGAAATTGACAAGAAATTGGAAAAATCGAAAGTTCTGAAAAGAGAAACAGAACGGAAAATGAATAACTGTGTCGTCCTTTTAATAGAGTTAAGGACTATCTGAAAAGAAAAAGTTGTTTTCGTTGTAGCTACAGTGGCATGTGAGACCGATGGCTGACTGGCTGCAGTGACACATTTACTGACTCAAGCATCTCACGAGGCTTACACCAACACCAAACAATGATCAAGGTTTTCTATCGTACGTCTTACAGTCGCCGTGGTGGCTAGCGGACATGGTGTTCTGCTGTCGCAGCATGTGCACCACCGTGACACACCAGATTATTCCAACAGAATTAACTGCGTTTAGTACCTGCAGCTCGTTCAGCTTCACTGAAAATATCTCCCTAGTGAACTCTCAATAAACCCTGAATCACACCGATACAATTCCTGCTCAGGTTGTACAGTTCTCTATCCTGTCCATGCTCCACGTCCGCTGCCGCTGTCATGTGCTGTAAAGAGGAAGCTGTCGGCTTGTAAGTGAAGACGGGTTCAAACAGAGGGCAGCATCGCTCTGCCTGCTGCGAGGCCTTTTGGTGACGTTTGACCTTGTTACCTTCGATGAAAAAAGTTCGGCAGCAGTTGCAGAGATATTTTGGAGCCAACAGGAAGTGATGGAAATGTCAGAGTGGAGGAAAGACGTACGGAGACAAACCCACGCAGAGTTCGAGACATCAGTTCCTAAAAAAGCTTTTACTGTTGTTGCATCATGATGAGGTTAATGGGCCGATTCATTTACAGAGTGGCTCTGCAACGTGATATTATTTCACATTCTATCTAAACTCATTCTGGCTGACATGTGCTTGTGAAAAACTGAGCCAGCATGAGCTAAGAAGTGGAACTTGGCAGAGCAGAAAACCGCGAGGACGAGAAATAAGTTCTTTTGAGGACGTGAATAAAGTTGTTTGCCATTGTGCACTAAAGACTCAGGTTCGGTGGAGATTGTGAGACTTGTCTACAAGGTAATGGAACCTTAATTGTTTTGAAACACAAAATCGTCTCAGGAATTTGTGTGGTCACTAACGAAAAGAACATCACGCACCAATGGGATACAGTAATCCGCCATTGTTGTAGTTGCTGCTGAAATGGGAGGTGGGGCAATGGAAATACACACACACACACACGTATGTGGTTGTATGTGTATATGTAACAGCTGTGGTGTCTTCACATTTGTCAACTGTCTGACTCGGTTTTAAAAATGATTGTATTTTGGTTTACATGACGCCGTGTCCGTGTAGACAAAACATCCATATGACAAAAATTGTTTGCAGGTACAACTAAAGTTGTCTCTGTGTGGACTCTCTCTGTGGACTTGTCTCTGTTAATCTGCAGCAGGCATCATTAATTCACTGATCTCAGACTCTCTAACTGCACCAGAATAAAAAATAAACACAGTATTTACAAAAACAGTCAGTGTAGGTCTCCACGGGAATATTAAAGCAGCATTGTGGGAATAGTATTTGCTCCAAAGAAAGAAAAGTACCAGACATGACAAGCAGCTATAAATACCAGCGTCTCCGCAAACTCTTTTTGAGCGGCATGCCTGGCAGTCTGGTAAACATAAACATGTCCCAAGTCTCCACTCTTAAACTTCACATTCTTTATTTAAAACTATACAAGGAAGATCCATCTGCTGGGGTGCTATGCTAGCAGTTGGATGCTAGCTCTGCAGCTAGGAATGGCTGTGGAGGAGCTAGCAGTGACAAACTGCCTCCTCCCATTCAAAGTGTCTCTCTAAACAATCTTCACTTTTTCTTCTGTGACTCCCTCTCAGACAGTAACTGGATTTGTATTTTCTATCGACATTCCTCTCTTGTTTAGAAAGCAGCTTTCATGACAGAGCCCCGTGTAGCATGTCCACCATGTCCACCATGTCCACCATGTGACTTCACAGCCAGGGATCACTTTCATACTTCCATACATACATTCTGTCATTACATTCTCACTTCTTAAAATCCACGTTATAAACTATCTCAATGGGGTTAAGTAGAACTCTGTAGCGTGTCCTGTGTGTGCGGAACAACGTGACTGCAAGAGCGGTTTTACCCACCCCGAATAATGTTTTTGAATTCTTTATTTCTACCACTCTTTGCCCCCTGAAATTAACCCTCGATAAAATGTTGGTGACACGTCCACTGGTGCACTCCAAACACATACGTAACTGTGCGCGCGTCGTCGTAGGGAGGTGCTGTGACAGGCAGAAAGAAAACACACCACCTCGTACACACACACACGGCAGACACGGTTCACACATTCCCCCATTGAAGGGTCACGTATGTGGGTCCGTTTAACAGGTGAGGCGGATCGGGGGAATGACTGCGGTGTTTGTGCGTTGATGCAGTGTTTGTGGGTGTGTTTGAAAGGTGGATTGTGTCGCTCTTATAAAAGACTCTTTAAGGTTTTAATGAGCTGGTGCCCAGATTGGTTGTTTAATGTAACGACACTGGTTTGTGTGTTTGACACAGCGACAGAACATGGTCATGTTTGTCGTCATGTAATTCATTTTTTGGATTAAACTATCACTCAATCCCCCCTCCCCGCTGACCGTCCTCTTCCTGTCAGTTTGCTCTTTTTACCAGTGAATCACACGGGTTCTATAGGTCAGCCGCTGAAAGGGGTCAGCAGACCGTCGAGATCAATGCCAGCAAACACACATACAAACACACACAAACACATCGAGATCAGCTGACCCATTAGAACAAGCTTGTGCTCGTGTGTTTGCAGTCTTTCAGTTAATAAGATGGCCGTCATTATGGCTAAACAAAATGATGTCCAGGAACAGCTACTGGGAAGCTGAAAAATGTCTCTCCATGTAAGACGCCCTAATGGATTTGGTAATACAGTCATTTGTAGATTTGACTTGATTCAGCTTCTCAGCCAAGAGCGGCTCAGACTGGAATGCAGCTAATTAGTTTGTCTGTGACGCAGTCGGAGGAGTTCATGTGAAAAGAGAGGTCTTATAATTATGGCCCTGGGAAAAACCGTGTGCGTCTACTGTCGAGCTGTGTGTCCTTTGAGATTCCCTGTGAGGCTTTTTTCATATACTCAGCATTTTGCGGGTACACGACTTGACCTCACTCCTCTCTTTATTCATTTAAGTGATGAAGAAATCAGGTTGAACTTCTCTGGTTCTTGACAGAAATAATAAATGATACTTCTCACCCCGCAAGACCGAACCTTTTAAATGGAATGAAAGTATTCAAAGTATCTTGGAGTCTGCATGAGCTGCTTGACAAGCTGTTAAGTTCTATTACTACATAAAACACCATTTTATAGATTAATGAGATGGTGTTGACCTCCACCCTGGCCCCAAAAGTCAAATCCTCAATATTAATGGAAAGCATCACTGTGAATTCCCTAAGAAATCGACAAAATGTAAAAGATTAAAAAAATTAAAATTGTCAGAATAGAATCTGAATCTTTTTTATTGCCAAGTATGTTTGCACATATCAAGAATTAGTCTGTGTAAGATGTCAGACATTGAACAAATAATAATAATAAAAAAAATCCTAAAACATGAAATCATGGTACTGTCATATTAATCAGTTCAACCACTGAACAAAACTTCTCGAGCTTCCATGAGGATGAATTCTGATTTGCTTCTGTCTTTGCAGCATGTGGAAGGGACCTGAAACGTGAACTGCACAGACAGCTCAGGATACACACCTTTACATCACGCTTCACTCAACGGTCACAGGTAAGGCTGCACGTCACCTCATTACACAACTTACAGGTGAGTGTGAGGGTGAACTCATTCCAGCACAAAAACATCAGCATGAGATGGTTCAAATGATGTAACAACACAGGAAAGGCCTCAGTGGGGCCCCCCTCCGACACGGCTCCCTCTTCACCTGGACCTGCTGAGAAATCCCTTCCACAGTGTGGATTAGCTGCAGGCCCGACCGCTACCCCCAGTTTGTTGGAACTGAAGGATTAGCTCTGTGTTTTGGGGGCAATTATGTGGATTTCCTCCTTCAGATCAACTGGAGAGGAGGGAGGTGAAGTGGAACAGCCTCAAACTGGAAAATTAGGCTGATGACAAACTGCTGCAGAGAAGTGATTTCACGAGTAGAAAGAAAGCCGAAACTCGCCATGAACTTATGAGGAGATCTTTTTTTTATTCAGGCACATTTCTCAAATCATGATGTTTTTATTAATCACAGACTGTATTTGTGTGTCTGGCCCCTGTCTATTTACCATGATAATACAAATGAATCAATCAAATGAGCAAAGCCGCTCATTAAGCGTCTCCGTGCCGCTCTCATGCCTGCTCCCGACTCAGGTTCAGTTTCCCACCTGAATGCAAATGAAGCTCCTCAGAGACACGATAGCTGGAGACACATGAAACAGTTGTAGCACTCAGAGGTGACGATCGAGTCATTTTTCACTTCAGTTACGCCACTGAGGTTAGTTTAGTTGTTCCACTTTGAGGAGACAAACCAATGTTTTCAACCTGTTAAGATGTTTAACTGTCAGAATTCGAGCTCATATCAAGAGACTGGCTCTTTCTTTGTGTCAAGTGTTTAGAATTGCTGCAGACTGACACGTTGTCCCGTCCCGTTTCGTTTGAGGTCTTATCGCCCAGCTCAGCCTCCTTGCTCCTCTCCTCCCTCTCTCCATCTTTATTCCCTCTTTCTCTCTCTGCTCCTCAGGGACGTGGTACTAAAGCTGCTCCAGTTCGAAGCGTCCACAAACGGCTGATAGCAAGGGTTGTTTCCCGCTGCACCTGGCCGCCTGGCGAGGAGACGCGGACATTGTCCGCATCCTCATCCACCATGGTCCCACACACTGCCATGTCAACCAGCAGGTAAAAGCGTCATCGTCCACTTCACCTTCGCCTTCAACACCCCCTCATTTAGTTTAACTCCTGCTGCCCAGAGACCTAGAACTGCAGCCGAACGTTAGCCTTTGCTGAGGCAGGGATGAATGGGTTCGTTGTGGACGAACCTAATTGAGTCTTGTTGGATGTTCTGTCTATGGTCTGACCTCTGACCCCTCCCTGTAGAACCACAGATCAACATTTGTCATCATTGTAGAGACCAAACAACAGATGAATGCAATAGATGCACTGACATCACAAACCCATGGCTGCGTTTTGTGGAGGAGACAATGAAACCAGCAGGAGAATGTACGTTTACAGAGAGGATAGTTGCCATAGAGCCGGTGGAAATAAACAGAATCATGTTTCCTGACATTTCAACGCAGTGTGACAGAGTTCCTCTGCAAATGCAGAACGTGTATCTACGTCAGTTCTGCTTGATTTCTCGTCGGCCTGTAAACCCGCGCTGCCACGAGTCGTCTCGTTATGTCTCCTGTCCAACTGAGAGGATCTCTTACAGTTGTGGTGATCCGTCTCTGACGGCGTGGTGAGCCTTTCATGGTGCTGCTGCTGTCATTCCTCCTCAGCCCTCCTCCTCAGCCCTCCTCTCCTTCCTCTCTCTATTCTTCCATGTCCATCTCCGCTTGTAGCATATGGACAATCTCTACATCTTTACATCAGTTTTCTACGTTTCCAAATGTGTTTAACCCGCTAAAATGTTGATGTTGTAGATTTATTTTCACTTCTCATCTTGATGGCGGCGGTGTAGTAAAGAAGCCCCAGGTTATTGGGGCGTTATTTATCCTGCCCACGCAGCACATTTTCTTGGTCTCCATTAGCTCTCTGCGAGTTGTTAGAGCCTAATTGTTTGCTGTGATGAATGTCTTCCTTTACCCCTTAAACGAAGATGTTCATCAGCAGCGAACTCAAGTAATTGTCAGGGTTTTTTACCCCTCGGTAATTTGCGGGGCAGGAAGCGTGGATAGAATGAGGGATGCTGAGGAAGGAGAAGACTGCTGCACAGACTTCAGAGGAACCTCACTGTGTTTGTGATCTGGGTTAATGAGTCCAAAAGATTTAAATACAAGGGTACATGGTTTTGTCAAGCAATATACAGAGAGATACCTAAAATGTTCTTTACATTCTTGTTTGGGGTCCAAACAAATAAATCAATATTATTATGGTTAATTATCATTAGTAGCCTCCAAATAACTGGGCAAATTAGAGACAATGATTTAGACTATTATTTATTAATTACATTGTAGTTCAGCTGGGTTTCTTTCAAGAGACCAATAAACCTTTCCTGTTTGTTTAACAATCTATTTACACGGATCCACGCCCTCTTCCACCCGTCTCCTTATCTGTCTGTCTGTTGTTACCAGCAGCTCTCATCCGTATACTAATCTTTTGTGGAAGTGTTACAGCGAGCAGCTGACGTATTGAGTCTTGGCTTCCTGTAACACCACCGCACACAGACACATAAAGCCTCTGCATACGACACGGGTCATCCTTGACATTCTTAAAGGTGCAGTGTGTGTTTTTCCCTGCCTGCGATCCAAGCATTGATTTATACGGCCGAGCAATATGATTGATACAGTCCCAGCGTTGCACCTCTCTCCCTCTATAAGTGCTGAATTATATAGCCGTTTTACGTATCGCCTTGTTCTTTGTGGGGGTACGATTGTTCTCTGGTTGCAGCCATAAATCTGTGAATGAGATTTATGGAGTGTTTGTGTGTTACGATGCGGTGTCTCCATATTTCCCCCGCTGTCTCTGTTGTCTGCAGATGAGAGTCCGTTCTGCATACATTAGTCAGGGTGATATACTGAGTGCACAGCCATCGTCAGGTTGGCTCGTACATTACCCCATCCTCAGTGACCTGACTTCTGCCCACACACACAGTTACACGTGTCAGAAGTTGAGTGTGTGTGTGCAGCTCAGCTGAATGGAACGACTCCAGAGGGGAACAGCATTTGTCATCATACCTGCTCTTTTGCTGCATGAGAGAGGGAATCCCAAGGCAAACAATCTGTGCAGTATTTGTTGTAAAGAGCGTTAAAAAAAGGTCCTTGGAGCGTAAATAAAAGGTACTTGATTGATGGAAAGAGAAAGTGTGTAGGCGGGGCGGCTCCTCGCTGCAGCCAATAGTGGCTGATTGGAGGTGAGTGGATTAGTTGTGTGTAAACCAGTTCCAGCCCTCTGTTCATTGGTAATTGGTCCCAGTAGTTCTCATTCACAGATGTTTGTGTTCATGCTGGGGGGTGGAGGCTGTCTACCTGCACATTTTGTACATTTATGTGTGAGGGGGACAGTGATGGATTGTGATTGTGTGTTTATTCAAGGCCTGGACTGTGCTCCCAGGACAAACGTGGATTCTCAGGTCCGAGGAGTAGTTTCTCTCCTGTCTGATCTCCCTTTCTCAGCTCGGATTGACTCATGAGGTGACGCGTCGCTTAGAAGGTCTTACTGGTTGACGTGTAGGCAAATATGAGTATCTTCTCGGATGAGTTGCAAAACGCCTGCAAGCAAACTACAAGTCCAGTAGCCTACGAATGCACCCAGCTGGATCCCATGACCTGGATGACTGACAACCTTCAGACACGTCACTGAGAAGATCTTTACTGAAAAGGGTAGCACATGTTTGTAAATAGTCCACACGGTGAGTTTGTGCATATGTTAGCTAACAAAGGATTTCCCCTTGAGCTGTTCTTGTAGATAGCTGTTGACGGAGCAGCACCGTCCCACGGCGCTCTATTACAGCGAATTAACTGGTGATGATGAGGAGGTGGGGACGACTTCTGAGATAGATGACATCACGGGAAAAGCAGAAAAAGGCTCACTGAAAGCCCTGGCCTCTCCTGTATCAATAGGCCTGAGCCCAACAGACCACAAGAAGGGGGAGGAAAAATAGTAAGCGCTTTTAAAGTCCCATATTACACGCATTCATTTCATTTTTTTCTCTTTGTGGGGGGCATCGGCTCCTGAAGCTGTGACAGACAGTGTGACGAGCAGCACATCCGCTAACAGACGTGTCCTTCCAGCAGTCCCATCCTTACAAGGACTGAGTTGTAAAGTCTCCTTGGGTGGCTCAGTTATTGATGTGATAACGGCTCGTTCTACGGCTCTGCTGTTCACGAGAGCATCCTCCCTCCATGATGACCACTAGCAGCTATAGGCACCATGAAAGGATGGTCGAGCTGCGTTATAGCTGGAAGAGAGTCTGTTTACCACAGAAATACATCATCATACAATCTAAGGAACACACTTAAATCTAAAAGCAGATGCTCAAACGATTTTTGTCCAGTACTATTTACCTCCTATGACTAATCAACTAATTGATTACAAACATATATTGATCTTACACAAATGTTATTTCTTATTATTTTTACTCTATTTATCGGTGTTGTTTTTGTGTTGTTTTTTGGATGTAATATTTAATGAAATCACTTTGTGTAACACACATGCTGCTTGTCTGGCATCAAATAAATGTAATATTTTAACGAAAGATACAACTCCAGCCTGTC
>NW_027615664.1:0-37528 GCF_965212315.1 Lampetra planeri
AAAATGTGTCCATAACAGCACCAACGCGTCTATCTCTTGCTGGGGCCGATGTAGCTGTTCTCGATACACAGCACCACGTAGGAGCTGGAGCAGCCGCTGGAGCTCTGTTGGAGCAGGTTGCCACTATGCAGTGAAGACGCCATGCCCGTCAGCACCTGGTTGCCCACACGCCATGACTCGCAGTAACTGTCCACGTGGCGCTGCCCGGCATTGTTTGACCCGTGCCACATCATCTTCTCAGGGCCTAAACACAGACAAAGACCGAAGGTTATGACGAGACCACTTTCTTCTTTCTTGGCTTCACATTGATTCTCCGACTCACCATGTGCCGTCACTGAGAACGTCTTTGCCATCGAAGGAGTAGATCGACGCATCCTTCTTGTTTCCGTCATTGAAGATGGCCTCCCAGCTGTCAAACAGAACCTCATCCCTGACAGATGACAATAACCAACACAAATTGTGGAACTGTATGATAAAGGGATTGTGCTCAGTATCATATCAAGACTTATTACTTATTGAACTACCTTCAGGTTGACTATTGGCAAACGGTCCCCTGTCAGCCTTGCGGACAATGCTGTGCAGATCCTGGAGCTTGGAGGACAAGAAGGCCCTGAACGTTCCTTTCATTCCCATGGCTTGAGCCTGGGTGAAGCACAAGAAGTCTGCGCCCCGGATGCCGCGCATGGAGCCGGTTTGAGGGCTGTTCAGGGGCGATCAGGTGGAGCTGCAGAGATGACCAGTAAAGTTAAAGACTACAATAAGACCAGATCGTGCAGATGTGGCTTTTCTTACCCCAGGGCCTGAGGTGTGATGGTGGGTTGGGGTCTGAGGCAGAGACGGAGCTGGTCTTCGCTGAGGGGTGACGGCGTAGCGGCCATCCGGGTATGGTGGCCGTTCCTGGGACGAATGGATCTGATACCTACTATCTGGTTGGGTCAACCTGTCAGTGTAACTGGGGAACCTGGGATCTGTGGGTGGCTGGGAGACGTGGATCCGGCTGAGATGGATAATGGGTGTCAGGGTGGTGTCTGGGATCAGGGTTGGTTGGGTATCTGGGGTCGGGGTTGGTCGGGTATCTGGGGTTGGGGTTGGTCGGGTATCTGGGGTCGGGGTTGGTCGGGGAATCTGGGATCAGGGTTGGTCGGGTATCTGGGATCAGGGTTGGTCGGGAATCTGGGATCAGGGTTGGTCGGGTATCTGGGATCAGGGTTGGTCGGGGAATCTGGGATCAGGGTTGGTCGGGAATCTGGGATCAGGGTTGGTCGGGAATCTGGGGGTCGGGGTTGGTTGGGTATCTGGGATCAGGGTTGGTCGGGTATCTGGGGTCGGGGTTGGTTGGGTATCTGGGGTCTGAAGAAGAATTCCCAGAGCTGGGGTACACTGGACTCTCAGGTTGCCTTTGGGAGAGGTCGATATTGGTGAGGTGGTCTGGGGAATATGGGACAACTGGTGGGGGTTCTACTGCTGCAACCTCATTGGTCTGCAAATAATGTGCATGGTTTGTATTAGGACAGTTCATGGCGTTTATTTTGGAAAAATACAGTAACTTCTGAAAAAAAAACACCTACGTCGTCACTGGGCAACGCAATGTAATTTCCAAGCTGAAAAATAAAGGTGACAAGTCTTTGAATAGGTAGTGAAAACGAGTGTTTTTGGCTCCTGTTCCAGATAGATACTTCACCTGGACTTGTCGGATTCCGTCTCGGACTCGTAAGTAAAGGTCTGTTTGGTCTATAACGTACACCAGCGAGCCTTCGGGTTGTCTTCTGGCAGTGGCTGTCATGATGTCATAGGACCGTAACACTGTGACCTACACAAAACAAACAATGTGACAAAATGCAACTATTGTATGTCAACAGCGACCTCTGCTGCCAGATGTTGTAATTACATTGTATTTGTAATATTTGGATATCATGGTGCCACGGTACAGAGTAATAACAGCAGGTGTATGTGGTGTTATAAATGTAATTCTCACCCCAGAATGCCCAGGTAGTCCTGGTGCCCCAGGTGGCCCCGGTGGTCCGGGAATACTAATGGCTAACGTCATAGAAGAGAACGAACCTCCATGAGGCACAAAGTCATTCTGAATATCTGTTTTCACTTTAGTAGAACTCACTCTGTGAGCCCCTGTGAGGCCCAGGTAGGGGCGGGTCCTGGAGGTCCAGGTGGCCCTGGTGGTCCAGGTCGCCCATCGTAGCCTCTTCCTGGCAGACCCGGTGGCCCCTGAGGGCCAGGAGGACCAACTATGGAATCACCTCTAGGGCCCTGATAGGGAGAGGACACAAAACAATGCGGTCTTAAGATTAGGATATGAGCTAAGAGAGAATAAAAAAGAGGGTCTCACCGGAGGTCCTGGAAGTCCCTGGCCTCCACTGCCTCCATATCGGGGGGTCATAGTATCCACCTGGTTCTCCCTTCTCTCCTTTCAAACCTGGACTACCTTCTTCACCTTTTCAACTCATTCTGAATAATAATCATGGCAAAACGTGAAAAGAGACCACGAAAATGGCTCTGTAACATGAAATAAACTCTGAACTCACCTTAAAAGCGTAAATATCAAAGGTTTTGACCAACACCTAAACCGGGGAAAAAGACGTTTTGCTCTGAAAATGCATTTATATGCCAAACTTTTTTTGATTCTTTTTAGTCACACAACTATAAATACCTGGTATTCCCGGTACTCCTCGATCACCTTTCTCTCCTTTTCCTGCTGAAACAGAAGAATACCCATTATCACAAAGCTTTAACTTAACGTGGGTTGGCTGGTCTACATGTGTTACGCTAGATATATATTTAGGAGAGTATTTGTTGTCAACATGTGTACCTAATAAAGTGGCCGCTGAGTGTTTTACTTTTACTCCCCTGACAATAAGGTGTGCACTCACCTGAGGAATACCTAGCGTACTCTTCATATTTCTAAAATGAAAAAGGACATTTGCATGAATAATGTTGTCAGCTGATTGTACCTCAAACATCTTCCACTCTTGGAAATACTCACTCTGATCATGTCCATGTCAACAGAAGGTCCTGGAGGACCAGGGGGGCCCGGAGGACCTGGAGACCCCTGGGACACAATAAATACTGGTGATTCAGTACAGACACCGTCAGACTTTCCTCCTTTGACTCTCCTTGGTGCAGGTCAAATACTCACAGGATACCCCAAATCCACCGCCCGAATCTCCCTTCTCTCCTTTGACGCCGTTCAGCCCTGGTCGACCCTAAAACCAGCCAAAGAGGGGTTAGGGCTAGGGGGTGTCCGACCCTTCATGTTTGGAAGTCATTCATCAGACAAATAAAAGACTTACTGGTCTTCCTGGAAACCCCAATCTCTCCTTTCAAGCCAGGAGGACCATAAGATCCCTGGTTGAAAACCACCAGCTGTTAGTTTACACAACCAAAGCTTCTCCTTGATTATAATGAAGTGTATGATACGTACTGGAGGTCCAGTGGGACCAGGAGGTCCAGGATCCCCCTGTAAACACATTTAGATACAGGCTTCACATAAAGTACTGGGATGTAGTAGCAGAAGAAGAAAGAAATGTTCCACTGAGGTCTTCACCGGCTTTCCTGCCAGGCCCCCCAGGTATACAGGCCGACCATCTGGGCCCAAGATGATACCCGGCTCCCCTTTCTCCCCCTGAACACAAATGGTCGTAATGTGTAAGGTCTCTTGCACAAAAAATGTGAATCTTCTCAAAACTCCACCTTGTGTGCATGTCCTGGAGCCCCTGTGTCCCCTTTGTCTCCCTTTGGCCCCATGGGTCCCTGGATCAATCAGAACAAATGACACAGGTCATATCCACAAGGAGTTCCACCAACGTTTTTTTCGTCCCAAAGTAAACACATCTGAAGATGCCACCGTTGGGTTTCCATGTTTACGACCTTTCCGTCGTTCCTGAAGCGATGATGTCACCTTAACCTTCATGTGCTAACCCCGCCCACAAACAATAACAACAACAATGGCGGATCACGGTGTTACGCTCGCGCTGCAGAAGCTGCTGAGCGTGATATGGCTATTTGCTACTAATACTTTGTTTGTTTTCACCGCCACTTTCTCCTCCATGCGTTTGTGGACGTCGTTTTGTGCTCATGCGCCACGTCTTTGTCTCTGTTTTGGTGTTACAGCGCCACTCACAGGTCTGGCACATGTACTACAGTGTTTCAGTGGTTTTGTGTGGACATTTCATGAGACGTTTCCTTTGTCTTGACACGATTACAATGATTCCTCTCCGGGTACTCCGGCTTCCTCCCACCACGAAAAGCATGCTGAGGTTAGCTGGTCACTCTAAGTTGGCCCGTAAAATCTATTTTAAAACAAAAAACTAAATCGTTTCCGTCTTGGTGTGGACGTGGCCACAACAACCTCCTTCCGTGTGACTTTTTCTCCAGTGCTGACACGGAAACGTACCGTGAATCCTGCTCGACCTGGTGTTCCTGCTCCCCCCTGATGAAGAGACAAAAGAGAGGGTATGAAGAACAGCATGCGAAGCAGTGGGTAGGGGACGAAGATGTCCACTTACCTGCCACCCTTCGTTCCAACTTAGGTCGTTATACTACATCAAGATAAAGTTAGGTGAGTTAGTTGGACCACACAGTGACTGTTAGTGGCTATCAGTGACGCCATGAGTGGTTTAGTAAACAGGTCATGAAGTGGGGGTTAAATACATCCATTCATAAGATCAACAGTGTCTCACATCGCCTGTTGGCTGGTAGATGATCTGTCCCGGAGGTCCGGGAGGTCCTGGAGGTCCGGGTGGCCCACCGTCGCGCCCCGGGTAGACCCTGTCATATAAAGCATTGTTGCACAAGATGAAACCCAGCGTCTCTATAAATAGGTTTCATCTGAAAATATTGCAGCTTATGAACTTACAGACTCTCCCTTCTCTCCTCTGTCCCCCTTTTCACCCTGGAAATAAAACGTTTTTGGGTATTCACTTTTCATCAGCCCGTAACATGTGTCCTATTAATTTAAGAATGTATCTGCCTTCCTACCGACAGTCCTGGAAATCCATTCATGCCTGGAATCCCAGAAGGCCCTCTTGGTCCCTCTGATCCTTTGTCTCCATGGTTACCTGGCAAACCTGGCCTGCCCTGAAAGTAAAGTTAAGTGTGTGTGTGTGTGTGTGTATATATATATATATATAACATATATAAGTTAGATGTTTTACCATATGAATTATAAAAATAGGTAATAAGTTCCAGACAAATTATGATTTCAATAATTTGGTGATTTAAATTTACACCAATAACTTGCTGCAGTTTGATACGATATGTAGTCTACTACTTACAGGTAGGCCTGCAATACCTGGTGGACCCTGGAGGAGCACATTGAAAGGTGAAATAACAGAGGATTATGAAAAAGCAAGGAGAAGGAAAAGAAAAAGTGTGCGTGTGTGTTGGGGGGGGCGGGGGCGGGGGGGGGGGTACCTGTGAGCCAGGGGGCCCTTGGAGTCCAGGTAATCCACTGGTTGCCCCAAAATCATCCTGGTCAGCCTACACGTGGAGATGGTTCAAATGGAAGGTAACAAACTATAAAGTATTTCTTTCTTTTTTTTAACAGACTGGGGAGGACCAGGTCAAAGGTCAATCATACAGCCTGCTGTCAGCATTAGTTCTAATGCTGCAATGCTGATACTCACATAGCCAACACGGTATGGTGGGTCCCGGTGGCCCAGGGGGTCCCGGAGGACCAACTGGTCCCATGGGACCAGGGAGCCCTGCCAGCCCGGTCTGTCCCGGCGTACCTGGCTGTCCTGGGTCACCACGGTAACCCTGACAGGAGAAAACATCATTAGACATCCATTTTGAATCAGGTGGTGCGGAGGGGAACATAAGAGGGAACGAGTGGCGGACACACATGCAGGTGCAGAAATGGTTAGTAACACAAATTTGTAACACAAATGTGTGTTTTTCCTTTTTGTGGCATTCAGGGGGACATGGAGAGAGCGTTTGTCAGAACTGTGGCGATACTGTGCTGCACAGGGAAGAAGGACTGGAATGTTGCGTGTGGTCGAGGATGTGGACTGACAGTCGGGGGGGGACAGAGGCGAAGACGGAACCACCGAAGTACCTGAGAGCCGCTACACGCAGGAGGAGAGGGCGGTAAAGTAAGAGAACAAGCCGGTGAAAATGTTGGAGCCTTGTGCGTCTGGCTAAAAGAGGGGCAAACACGGAGCAGAGGATCTATCCGGATGCACCCACCACCGATTTTTATGTCAGATGAAGAAGATTCCTCAAAGACCGAGGAGCTCACCTTCTCTCCGACTGCTCCAGGGAGGCCGAGGTCACCGCAGTCGCCCTGCAGGACAGAACGTCACCTTCTTTCTCAGCGTGTCCTCATCTCAGTATCTAATCTGGGAGTTCTCACCTTCTCTCCTCTGGGTCCGGCTGGACCAGGTGAACCAGGGGAACCAGATGGGCCCTGAAACCGCAGAACCGACCTTTAGAACCATTCTGGAAAAAAGCCACACGTGTCAGAGTTAAAGATGCTCACCGGGTGCTCCGGGTACTCCGTCCTGTCCAGGGGGTCCAGGAGGTCCAACAGCGATTGGGGCCGTTGGCTCCCAGCACCAACTGACGTACCAGGGTTGCCAGGAGGGCCCGGTGGGCCCGGTGGGGCCCGGAGGACAAAGGAGATCCTGCTAAACCCCATTAGAGGATGGTTACACCACAACACCCCCCCCAGACCAGAGCAGATCAGAAAGGGTTTGAGTTGTTTATTTGAAGCACCGACCGGAATTTGATCAAGTCCGAGAACCCGGAACCCTCCATGTCCACGAACGTCTGTCCAAGTTTAAAAGAGTCAAATAAAAACACATTTGATTCACAATACGACGTGAAACGGGGGGGAAAGGCGAAACCCACTCGACGAGCATCGGCTCCAGGTCCGGGAGGTCCTGGTGGACCCGGGGGACCTCTGGGTCCTGGTTGGCCCGCACCGAGCTCCCCCTTGAGGGATTCACACAATCGTTCTCATGTGAAATATGAACACATGATTCATCCGTTCATCCTGATCCAGGCTGTATCAACCTTTTGGCCTTTGAGACCAGGAGTTCCTGGATTTCCAGGGGGACCCTGTGGTCCAGCAGGACCCTGAACGAGGCACAGGGGGGAGAAAAACACAAAGTTACCTCTGTAAATATATCGCTACACGTGCTGATTCCTTCTGTGAACTTACAGATTTCCCGTCCTCTCCAGGATCACCCTGAAACCACGAACACAAACAAACGTTACCATACTGCGAAATTTATTTTGAAAAAAAAACATGTGCTCACCCGGCTCTCCGTTAGCTCCCGCGGGTCCTGCAGCCCCATCTAAGCTGGAGGCCCTGGAGGTCCTGGGGGTCCCGCCACCTGCTGCACAACGGAGCCGTCGCCGAGTCGAACCACCTCTGGCTGCTGGTCCAGGAGGACCAGGAGGCCCGGGGGGGGCCCTGAGGTCCTCGATTGCCTTTGTTACCAGTGAACCCCAAAGCCAGAGCTACCCTGGTGAGGGGAGGAGGGTGTGAGGGCGGGGGGGGGTGCAAATTTCAAATGTGTCCTTTTTTTACATCACGTTTATGTGATGAATGACAATTTGTGCGTATATTTGTTATCATGAACGCACCTTTTCACCTTTTTCTCCCTGAAGACAAGGACACACGGATTCAGTAAATGTACAATCTCAATGTGTGACAGTGAAAACACACTTTCTACCTTTTGACCTCGTTCTCCACCAAGTGAGGGAGAACCAGAGTCGACGCAGGAAGCACAACTGCCCTTTGGCCCTGAGGGGCCTCGATCCCCTCTGGTGCCTTTCTCTCCTCTGTCACCTTTCTCCCCTTTAGTTCCTCGGGGAACCTAACAGCCACATGTTATAAATACCAAATATATCATAAAATCATTTGTGTCGTGGTCCTTTTCACCCGTAATGGCAGTTTTATGCATGTCCTCTTAATCATCCACCCAGAGGGCGCTAGAGGCTTTACACTGCAGCTGAAGTCCAAACTGCCCCTACTCACATATTTAAAGGCGAAAACTGCATTTGTTGCGATAAATATCTGACTGTTCCGTGTCAGTTACCGGTTTCTCTGACGGTGCTGCCTTTCGTCGATATGAGCGGGGGTTCGGGTACGGGCCTGAGGGACGGAGGAGTGGTCTGGTGACAGATGGGACATAAAAACAAATCCAGATGAAAGAGGGAAGAAAACAGACTCTCATTTTGAAATTCTCCCCTCCCTTGCTTGTGTGTGGGCCCGCCCCCCTGAAGAAACACCTTCATCCTGCACACACTCATGCACAGACCCTTCTTTCTAGACTGTTCTTTTGTTTCAAAGGCTTTTATCCTAACGTGTCCTCTATCGGATTTTACAGATGACTCCTGAGGGTCCCTGAACGCCACATTGACACTGACCCTCACAGTCTGCCCCGATGTCTGTCTCCTGTTCGCCATCGCCGCTGCCGAAATCACCAGAGGCCTGCGAGACGAACAGAGTCAGACGAGAGCGTCAGCGCACCGACACGTTGGCAAGGAAACACGGCGTACTTACGGCATCCGAGTCGTCGTCCTCGTCGCACAAACGCTCGGCCATCCGGGGGTTTCCACCACTTTCAGCTCTGCGATCGCACCCTGGAGCACACACACACGCACACACACACAAGGACAGACAGATTGAATTTTCTTAGCTTCCTTCAAAAGAGACATAAAACAGGGTAAAAGGTGTGAGAGGCCCAAGTAGATTTGTGAGGTCAGAGGTCAAGTTTTACAGAAAATGTTTCCGCATAATATTTTTTTAAGTGACACTTTATGACAAACTTATGACATTTGAAACACAAACATCGAACCTGAAAATTGTCAAATCTGGAATCTTTACATTTTTGGAAACGGGAACGGGAACAAATTGTTTGTAACTGTAGATCCCAGCAAGATTTGATCCAGGCGTCAGGCATCAAACCCATCATCGTAACATCCACAAAGACCGCAGAAGGTCAAATGACTAATTTATTGGTTTGCTGAACTGAAACAAGAAAAAAAACGCAATGGTCAGAATGATTGACAGCTACTAGTCAGTAGTGGAGCCTGTCTGATCCAGAACAACTTCGTCATGTTCTCAAAGCACAAAATCCCATGGGGGCCTACAATTAGTTAGTTTTCACTAGATTTTTTCATTAAAGAAATCATTTATTTTACATTACAAAGTGAACAGAAACGTGGAGGAATACTGCAAACATCGGGCCAGGATTTTAGGGAAATATTCAAAAGTTCCTCGGGAATAATAATTATAACTGTGATAATGTGACTTGACAACTTTCACAAGTTTGTGTAACTTCTACTGAAGAAACTTTGTTACAATACTAATGGAACTTGAACACAACAGACGTCTGCGGATGTAAAATTGTTATGTTTTGCAAAATTAACCACAGCTGACCTTTGACCTTTGACGGCTGCATCTCACAGTGACATTGAGTGGAACAAAAAAAATCAAACTGTCTGCAAAATACCTGGAACTTGTCAGCGTCCGCTCCGCCCGCCTGACCCACAAAGATCCCGGCCCCCCGTGTCCAGATCCATGGGGTCCGGCGAACGCTCAAACTTCACCACCTGCGGCTCGGCGTCGCAGCCGTGGTAGAAGGTCACCTGCTCCTCAAACACAGACAGCGAGAAACGGGTCCACCTGTCCACCAGGGCGGGTACGTCGAAGCTGGCCGCCTCGTACGAGGCCTCCGAATCCGGCTCGGTGTAGAAGAACTGCACCTTCTGCCGGCCGGACTGCACGGCGCTCAGTTTGACCCCCACGTACATGATCTTCTGCGGCCCGTCGGTGAGGGAGAAGAGGCACGGACGCGCCGCCAGTGGAGGGCTTGACGTGGAAGAGGAGAGAGAAGTGACGGTAGAAAGGGTTGGGGACGTGAGCCAGAGCCGGCTGACCCGACACAGCCGCCGAGGTGAAGGCGTAGGCGGGGGCCCCGCTCGGCCCGTAGACCCTGGTGACCTGGTCGGGTGGCGGGTCTCCGATCAGCTGGAGCAAGGACACCCCGCTCTCCTCTACAGGGGACGAGAAAACACATTCAATCAGTCAGATTTCAGATTTCTCATTAACTTTCGTTAACTTTCCTGTTTGAAAGAACAATCGGCAAAGAATTGATTGAGATTTTTTTTTTTTTTTTTTATCTCTCATGGATGATGAGAGATTTTCCAGCCCAAATTTGAAAAATCACTTTGAGGCAGTCAGAATACTGTAAGAATTTCAGAACGTTACATTCATAACATTTTGAGTTATTTTGTTAACAGACAAACAAACAAACAAACACACACAGATACACACTGGCCTGAATTGACTGAATACATCAGCCATTCAGTCAATTCAGGCAATATGAGTTTCAACGTTACCAGGTGCACTTGAAGGCAGCACGGACACCAACCACAGCATGAAACTGATATGTTCGGCAAATTTCCAGTTCTTCTCTGAATGCAAATGAATAAAAATGGTTCACAAAGGAACATGACTCAAATGATTTAATTAAACAAAGTTCTTTTGATTTTAATTTTATTTTTATTCAGACAAGGATGACGCAACCAATCCAATTCTTTTTTTTCACTGACAGATTAGTCACAGATGGTTCAGCTCTTGATGTTTGTGTTGCTGTACATTAAACAGAAAACCCTGCCGATGCTGTTCTCATGCAGTCGCCTCGAGACCAGCGATTACATTCTCATAAATCGGGTTACACGAGGGAGAACTGCTTTTGGTCGAGCAGACACTTGAGGCTCTCCTGAGGACAGGCCTGTCGGCGCAGATTCGTGAGAGAAACCGACCTAACGTCCAATCCATGCATTAACGGGGGTCACGCGGGGGCAGTGGCGGTGGGGTTTTCCCAAGGTTCCTAAATGAGGTGAAAGAGGAAACTGTATCCGAAGGAGGAACAGCTGAAGAAGGAAAAACATCAGCCCCACTGGTGCAAACCTGCTCATACATCAACTTGTCCCTGTACAAGTGGGGTGGAGTGTACGTGTATCTGCAAATGTTTTTTTTTTTTTTTTTGGTATCGTATGGACATTTCATCCACACAGACACAGCATTCTGGAGCCTGCTCAGTTTTTAAAACCCGGCCTGAAAGCGAATCAATCTGAAGACGCCACTGTTGCGTTGCTGTGTCTTTCTTGAAGTGATGATGTCACAGCCCCACCACCCTCCGCCAACAGCAAACAAAACGGCAGATGACTATGTTACGCTGGTGCTCCAGGAGCTACTGGGGGAGACGGGTCCACACAAATGCCTCCTTTCTAGCTCGATCCATAATCCATAGTTTGTTTACACGAGTTTTATGCACATGATCCATGCTGCTCTCAGTTGTTGGTGTATTTCTATAGCAGCGTTACAGCGCCACTTACAGGTCTGGCATACTGTATTCGGTGCACTCCAGCTTTTTCAGTTTTGTTTCGGTGCACATATTTCTGGAGACAATTGTGTGTTGCCGGAAAACTTTCCCAAAACAATTCTGGTGCCGTCTCCATGTGTGACGGGTTCATACGCAAGGACGCTTTACATACACACACTTGCACACAAAATAATTGAAGTGTAGTATAATTCAGTATAATATAGTATTTGTATTCAAATACCGTATGCATACATGTAGTTACGTATAATACATGAATTTGGAATTGTGCGACACACAAATCACAAATAAATATGTGTTATGGGTACAATCAGTGCTCCACTGTTCCCCAGTTGTGGGAACTTTGCACCGGCGCAACCTCGACCCAGATGTGTGTTGAGGGCCTCGGGGCCCAGAAAACGACATACACACACACACAAACACACACAGCTTGTTTCACAGCATCAGCAGGAATATTCTGTTTCACGGGATTACTGCGGTACCATGACGACATGATTTTCCCGGCGTGTAACTCGGGAGGAATTCAGTGTGAAAGAAAAAAAAGAAAAGACAACTGTCAGCGCAGACGGACGGACGGACAGATGGAGGCAGAGGAAGGAAACGGGTGTCAGATGTCCATGGGAAAGTGGACCACGAAGCACACGGACAGCAGCGGTCCCAGATGGCTGCACGGATACATGACGGCAGTTAAAACATGCTGCGACGTTCCCCGATTAAATGTTTGTCTGGAGATCTGCCATTTTATCAGAAACATCATTTATTCAATGAGTCCTTGTCACATGATGGAGTCTTTAAGTTGAACTGAATCAATAGAATCCGTTCAGTAAAAACATTTGTTCCTAAAAGATTCGTTCAGTCTCCAATGACACCAGAGAACGTCACTAGTCACTACACTTTGTAGTTTGTAGTAGTAGTTGGAAATACTGTGTCAGTGTAAGTTTTCATCTTTGTGAGTGATTCGTGTCAGTCGACTCAGGAACAAGGAGCGAACAACGAATCAGGTTCACGCCGGCTGAACGGTGGAAATGAACAAATCTTTTCTACAAGGGATTTAGTACAGTTCGAGGAAAGTCGATCGGGAGCTTCAGACGAGTTTTGTCTCTTCTCTGACAAGGTCTGACTTGTCATGGACAAGGACATGTCTGCTACTAATACACCAGTATCGTGTTGTGGAAAAGCAGCACAAGTTGACAAAAAAGTCCCCAATCAATCCTGGCAGTGGCCCTCAACATCTCGTGGATCTCCTTAGGTGCAGATTTGTAAATGATTGTCATATTCGATCGAGTCATTTAACAGATGGGTTGAGAAGGTGGTCAGAAGCCGCCACGATCTCAAGTCCAAAGCAGCATTCGATACTTGAGCCCTGATTAACACCTCCGGGCTTCGACGTTCCCGAAACAACTGGGCAGCTTATCGCTTGAGACGGAGGCCGCACAGCTGCAACGGCAGAGAAACCGAGAGCCAATTAAAGACGGCTGACCAGAGGATCAGTGAGTCTTTGGGCTCAAGATGACATCTGCTGGGGGTCTGAGCTCTTCAACACATCAAACATCAAAAGTACTGATGCTGCACCGGCTCTGAAGCTTCCTCTCTCTTTGCAAGCTGCAACAGTCATGGATGTGTCCTCTAAAACACTGTGTGTGTGATGATATGAATGGAAAACTGTCCCAAACCCTCACACGGGGGGTTTGACCTGAACTCGCTCGCATTCGTCCCGACTCGCTCAGCTGAACACTTAGTTACCACACATGAAGTGTTACTCCTTTTGGACTGTGGGCAACTGGCCGTGACATTTGACCCCTGGCAGAGACCATCGAGCCGCCCTGTCTCATCCCCACCACAAAGCTGCCTTGTTCGCGGTCCACGCCACCGCGGCCCTTTCTCTTCCAAACAAGATCGCTCCATTTTCCCACCCAGACGCTATCATAAAATGCCATTCTCCACGCCGTCACCCCTCCCCCACGTCACAGATGGTCCGATTGTTTCCGTCTTTCAGACCCGGACCCTAAAAGTACCCCCCCCCCCGCCCCCCTGCCCCTCGCACATGGTCCAAAAGTATGAGGACCCAGAGTAGGATGAGCGACGTCCAGTTAGCTTACAAGCTATCATTGTTAGCTTGACTGTTATCAGAAATGCGGCAAAGAGGCTTTGAGTGTTCGTTATGAGCACTCAGAGGAAGACAACATGTGAATTCTTCCTGAAGGAAGAACTGTTGTATTCCTGTAGCCACAAACATTCCGTCCGCCTACATTCCTGTTGGGATTTGGTGACATCTGCTTGCTAGCAAAACAACAAACTGGCGTCAGTCTCTGGGTGTCCAACAACCTGGAACGTTGCTGCCCACTGCTGACGGATGCGGGGTGTGCGGTGTGACATGCAGCCCTACAGGCGTGGCCTCGGCTCGTGGGACATGCTCAGCAACGCCGCGGACAGGAAGCGACGCCAACGGGGAAGTGACGACTGTTCCGAAGCCGCAGACGTTTTGCGTGTTAGCACCGATTCTTTGCTGGTTGTTTCTCTTCTTCAGTTTTCCTTCCAGGCAATGTTTGATGTCGACTTGCAGAGAACTTATGACCGTGACGTGGTGATTACAAGTCTCTGCAAGTCTCAACGCTTGAGATGCAGGAGTAAAGACGATGAAGACGATTCTAACTCTCCAACGTCTCCATCTTGTCGTTGCCTGGTAGGAGATTTCCAGCGCTGCGTCGCCGTTGAAGAAGGGACGACAGAATCAAACATGCAATATTTGGTGCGTTTAGAGTGATGGCTCCCAAAGCTGGGGCGTGCGTGTTACTTGAACAAACATCGGATTCAAAATGTATCGCCTCGTGGGATACATTCTAACCCGCCGGGGTTACCTTTCCAGTTACTAACTGACACGCATGGCGCTCGTTCAGGCAGGAGGTGACACTCCACCGGCAGCCGCCCGTTTTCCCAGGGAGGCCCAGCAGCTGTCTTGCAGCACGTGGCAGAAGCTGCGGCAGGGAAGGTGCGGGGGGGGGCGGCAGGCGAGGGGCACCGAGGTGCCCAGCAGGAGGCAGAGGAACCACTCGACGCTGTGGTGACACCCAGCTCTCGTTAGCCACGCCCACTGCTGTAGCACGGCCCCGACCTCCTCCACAGACGTGTGGTTGAGAAAGTTGGGCAGCGTGAACAAGGTCGTTTTTTTTGCAAATGGCCCAATCGGACGGCGCGGGGAGACAAGAGGTCGAATTGACGACGGTCCCGCTGGTGTCTGCGATGTCCTGGATAAGCCCATAGTTAAATTGATGGGAAGGACTTTACCGCCATCGAGGCCTTTCGAGGGCCTTGTGACGTCGAGGTCGTCCCCAGACCCAGAACCCCTCCCCTTCCCAAATCCCAGACCCCCCCTCCGCCCTCCCCCCCCGTGGACTCGCCTGTGTTACCCGTCGTGTTAACGGCTAGCCCCTTCCGCCGTCTCTGTCAGGGTTCCGTTAGTAGTTCCAGGTGTCGCGGTCGCGTCCCACGCCTCGACAAACTTACGAATTCCGGGTGGCGACGTTGATGATTTCCTCCCCCACCCCAGACAAATTGTCATCGTCCTCCTCCTCGGCCTTCGTGGCACCACCAGGTGTAATTGTGGCGGCGCCTGTTGTATCCCGACGTCTCAGTCGGGGTCTCTGTGCTAGACTGTGGATCAGAGAACACCGACGAGGCTTCCACATTCCCAACGCAGAAAACCAGAAGAAGCACCCACGTCCAGATCCTGGCCATGCTGCCTACGGCCTTTTCCAGCGATGTGCACCGATGCCCCCACGCAGCCTCGTCACCGTTTGTCCACCTGCTAACCAGCGGCCCAGCACTTCAGTACGAGTGTCTCAGGGGCCGCTCAGCCTCCAGTGAACCAGAGTCCGCTCCTCACTCACAGACCCTCCTTCCCTCCACAGCTCCCAGGGATGGCTGCAGAAAAAAAAAACACACGGGAAAGGGGGAGACCCGCGTTGGGAGGCACTGTTTTTCTACCAACGAGGGTTCAAACTCCTCTTTTGACGCAGCCTTTCGTCAAAAAAAAGGATTGTAAAAATGTTATTCACTGTTTCTTGAATGAATTATGAGTATTTTTAAAAAATGTATTTAATGAAATTTAATGAAACCGATTTTTTCCCCTTTTCAACTAATCGATGATTTTTATCATCATGATCTTGTCCAGTGTGGGTTCACTGTGCATGCCAAAGAATTAAAGGACCATTACAATCAAAATGAAATGTTAATATCGTGAGTTTTAATAACTATCTCAGAATCATGGGAAATCTGATATTTCCATTTTTAAATTTACTTTGAATTCTATTATATATTAAACATATATATAAGGGATGAGAAGCTTTACAAAGGTTAGAAGCAGGAGAGTGAGAATATCAGTGCAGATGAAAAACAGGGGAAAAACTGATGTGTTCAGTTTCATAATACTGATAATCGTGGGGATTTATTGCTTTCAAGAGAAAAGAAAGTTCGGGGGATGAATGAAAGGCAGCAGCTGAGGCCGTCTGCCTCCATTGGCCTCATTGCAGAAGAAAATGTAGGTTCTCACAGAGGGGCAGGAAGAGAAAGAGGCCATCCTCCTGTCAACACATCCTCCCTCCTCCTCCTCCTCCTCCTCCTCATTTCTCCTCTTCCTCCACCTCCACACGGCCCTGAATGCCCCCCCATCAACATCTACCCGCCTCATCTGCCTGCCTTAGTACGTCCAGCTGTTCCACATTCCAGCTCTCAGACCTCCCACACCCACAGAACATGACATTCAGAGGTTTGGAAACTGCCACATCGCCATCATTTCTGTACTGGTACGACTGCACGCCTTCTGTTTGGACACTGACCAGACTCTGGGGCCGGAGGGAGTGGGGTGGGGGTGTGTGTGTGTGTGGGGGTTCTATCTGTTAGCGTGTGAAAACCGGCTGTGCAGAGATTTGTAACGGTCCATAAGTCCAATGGATCTTTAGTGAACTGTCAGGGTTTGGTTTTTTTTGTTATAAATCAAAGTCAATAAAGTGATGGAAATGTGTGTCTTTATGATGTTACCAAAAAAGATTTGGAACCCAAAGTAATCACAAAGTTTTGTCAAGGGCAGAGAAGACTGTAGAACGCGTCCTCATTGGCCAGGCGATAACATGACAACGCTTTGACTGTTTTCACTCAAGAGGGGCGGCAGCGAGAGACGTACTGCTTTGTTGTTCCTCCAGCTCCTCTGCCCATGACAACTTCAGGTTTTGTCAACAAAACTTACTGATTCAGAAACACAACTTTAGGATTCTTAAACCGAACCTGTAGTTTTTTTTCTTGGTTGGACACATAGTATAGTATATCCATAGTATATATGGTAAAAAGAAAAATTCAGAAACACCTGGCTTCAATGTTCATATAATATGTATTTAACATGAGTATCGTATGATTTTAAAACCCAATATATAGATACAGAGAGAATTTAAAAACCTAATATATATATATATACAGATACTAACCATAAAAATGGATCCAAATCCTACAGAAACGTTCTGTACATGGAAGGTGACACAGAATATCCACATTATCTTACTATTGCTTCTTAATAATACCTGATTGTATTCGTACCAAACAGGCAGATCTCATCATACACGTGTGACCAAACGAGCTGTTTGTTCATAAAAAGGCACATTTGAAACAGGCCAACTTCTCACGCGACGACACAACTGAAATCACTCTACAAAACAAGTACAAACTCGCCAACGCAAATATGTTTCTCTTTTTGCAGTAATTATCCAGCAATGAGAGTTTGATTTCCAGCACATTTCAGTGCCAACTTGGATTTGTGGACTGTTTGTCGTCGTACGGACCTGGGCACATACAACCGGGACATGTAAAAACACACCAAAATACACGTTCTAATACAAAATACCATCACAAAAGTCGACATAAAGACACATTATAATTATTATTATAAGTGTGAGTGTAGTTTTCTACTGGGTTTCTCAAACAATCTGAACAAATGCAGAACGACTTTCATCACTCTCAGCTGTCAGCTGCTGCAGCCTGCACCGGGCCACGACGGAGGGTAAGTAAACACACCACGGCGTTCTGGTTCAGGGACCGAGTGTGTTCATGAAGGCACCTGGCGCTTTCTGTGTGAATGATTACACACACTCGGACGTACGTTCTCTGTGCAGCTACACACACATAATCCCAGCGGCATTTACTTCTCTGCAGCTGCACATTCGTCTCCAGCAACTTCAGCTCCCGCGTGCTTCGATAGTTTGTGCACATTGTCTCACTTTACCTGCTGATCACCTCCTTAAATATCCATGAAAAAGACTCCAAACCTCCTTATACTTCACTTAAAATGCACTAACCATCCCTATATTTCCCTTAAAATGTGCACTAAGCACTAACCGTAATTTTCCTGCAAAATTGCTCCGAGCAAAATATAAAAGAGATAGATGTGCATACATGTACATTCAGTACACGGAGGATTAGAAACATTGTGATGAGACAACACACATGTGAGCGTGTGAACTGCAGGAAACATTATGCACCAATTAAAGTGAGGGACAATGAAGCTGCCGTGTCTGTGGGGGGTCAGAGAATTCCCAGCTGGGACTCAAACCTCTCGCTGGTTCCTGCACAATCAATCCTCCTGGAGATATCTGTTGCCATAGCGATTAGATAGACATAGCTAGTCGTATAGCAGCTGCAATATGTGTGAACTGTTTTACAACCTGCAACATATCATCTCTCCTCTCTCCTTCCTGTGTTCAATGACATAGTCAAACCTCGGTTGACCAGCAGATGGCGGCAGTGTGGCTAATTTGTCCATTTTGATAGAAAGTGAAAGGATTAAAAGTACAAAGAGAAACGTATCAGAGTGAAACAAGTTAATATAAACCATCTACTACTACAGTTTAATCTCATGACACATTATCTCTTTGTTCTCCTTCTTTTCACAGATTTTCCCCAACTTTTCATTTGCTAAATAAAAAGAAACGCTGCCCCCTGTTTGTCAGCAAAATAATCAATCTATCTCAACTTCAAATCAAGACAGATCATTCTCAGATGGGTTTTAACCAAGGTTTTGCTCAACAAACTGACTTTTCCTTTATTATTACTGCAAAAATTAACCATCCGATTGATTTTGTGAGTCTCTGTAGGGGTCAGAGGTCAACCTTTGCTTTGCTTTATGGATCACCTAATTGATCAACGCCTACATGTCGGCGATAACGCTCATCACTCGTCACGTTTGTAACCTCAACAACCGCCACTAAATCACTCTGCGCTGATTTTTATGTGCCGGCTGTGTCCTCCACTTATCGAATAACTCACATTCCTCAAAGCAAAGACTGAAAAAAAAAAAAAAAGTTCCTCCCGTGCTGTGGGGCATCTTGGCAGACAGTCGGCAGAAATCAACACCCATGACAGTCCTCCCTCCGCCCCTGTGCAATGTCAGAGTGGGCTCAGACAAAAGTCAGGCGTTTTGGGGTTTTTTTAAAGACAAGAGACAGTTCATGGTATCGGGCCTCAATGCGATGATTCATGGAGCAACACGGGGAGACGAGACAGTCGACTCCTTGTCAGAGGAATCCCACACGTTGACAGAGGACATTTGTCGGAGACCCCGGAAGAAAAGAAAGAATGGAGAGTGTTACTTTAAAAAAAAAAAAAAAGAGTGACTGACAGAAGAAAATTGAGTTTGAGGGTGTTTTCATGTTGTGTGTTGACGTTGTGGAGCTTCAGACTGTCGATTCACGTCTCACCTGTCAAACATGAAACCAGATTTCCACCTCGGGGGGGCGAGTACATCCCCTCATGATTGCACAAAATCATCCACACGCGCAAAGAAAAATGACATATTTCACATCTACAATTACATGAGGCTCAAATTCCCTCAAGTGAGACAACTGAGTTTGAACCGATTTCATGATTTTACAACAGTTTATCTAATTACTACAATCAACTGTTATAGGATCACACAAATCCACTAGTTCACAAAATGACAATAAAAACTAAATATATACAGTGACAAATTCACTGAGCTGCTTTAATTTTCAACCAGCGAATGGATGACGTGAGATCAGCAGTTAAACACTTTAATCAACGTTTGCTAGCGTGTGTTTATGACGTATGAAAGGAACGCACACCTCATTCTGTCAGTTGTATATTTACTTTTGTACGTCAGCAAAGGAGATCAGTCGATTAAATAAATGGTCGATGACTCAACTGAGTAATGCTGAGATATAAATGACAATTAAAAACACTTTTGTACGTCAGCAAAGGAGATCAGTCGATTAAATAAATGGTCGATGACTCAACTGAGTAATGCTGAGATATAAATGACAATTAAAAAACATACTTTGCGTTGTGTTATTAGTTGTGATGGTATTATTTTCCTGGCAATAATTGCAACACCAAAACACAAAAACAAAACACAAACAAAACAAAAAACAAAAAAAAAGTCAGAAGAAGTGACACTTCCTGTGTCACCCGGGTTTGGCCCCCGCCCCTTTTTCAGAGCATCACAGCAGTCGCATTGAACTTAAGTTGGCTCAATCATGTGGTCGCCATCGCTGGCGTTGTGTTGCCAAGGCAACAGGCATTCAACGGACTGAGGAGACTGACAATGCTGAAGCTAGACTGCCGAAAAGGACATGGTATTTACAGGATTAATGACGATGATATCGACACACACACACAACACACACACACACACACACACACACACACACACACACACACCACCTCCCCAAACAAAACATTCCCAGGAACACAAAAGCACCTTGTGACCGGCCAGTTCAGATGACAGATCTGATAGGCGATGGAAAGCAAAACATCCTCTGAGGATGAGATCATTGTAAAGATCTTTCATGTTTCATTTGCTCGCGTCTCGGCTGAGCAGAAACGTGCAGACGAGCGGCTGAAAGCAGGTAATTACAGATGAAACGACGGCGGAGAAGCATCCCGGAGGGCCGTGTATCCACGGAAACGACGGGAATCGCATTTCTATTTGTTTGGTTTTTGGGTTGCAGAAGTGACAGAAAGAGCTACGTAGTACGAACACATGAAAACAAAGAGTGGAAGGTAGGTTTGATGAGGAAAACAGGAAGTTGACGCAGGCACCTGACTTCACTTCCTGTTCAGACGACCTAACGGAATCTTCACCACTGAGAATAAACCCGTTTTGTTTTTGTAGATGACACCTTCATCCCATGGGTTTCCTTTCAATCCAGCTCATGAAAACGTCATGTGGCGCAGAAACGCAGCAGAGAACACAATAAACTGGGTTTTGAAAAGTGCGTCAGTGGGTCAAAGGTCAACATGGAGATGAACCGCTCCAGGCCTCCTCAAAAGTCCCTGAAATGTACACCAAGCCTCAGTGTTTCTCCAATTCATCCAATTCATTGTCATATAGTAAAGTGTAGTAAAGTAAACACAACGTTTCTGCGACAAGGCGCCACCTTCACACCAGGAGAGGAACTATAAAATAAACCTCTACGTGAGCGGCGACTCACTTTCACACATTTGTGGATCAAATGTAACCTCACATGTCTGTCTGACCACCCAGGAGACACGTCCGCTGCTCATGTTGAAGTAAACGTTCACTAAAGTGTTTGCTTGGTCGTGTAAACGCGGCGAATCTGTGACGTCTGTTAAATGTCACTGTAGGACCAATGTATTTTCCTTTATGAGGCAACAACACGTCCAGCAGCTCTCTGACGTGGTGGACTTTGTTGCTTTGGCCTGCTTCTGATTGGATTCCTACATTTCCCAGAATGCCTTTGAAACCTGCTGAATTTAACAGTTGCATTCATGTTGCATGAACCGACAAAAGTGTGTGTGTAGAACACAGAGGGAGGGACTCTTTGCACCCTGCAGAGAGGAAAATTTGAGCTCACCACAAATGCCAACGTTCAACGCACTGTCTGACACACACACACACACACACACACACACACACACACCAACAATGTCCTGCAGACTTTTCTACAGTAAAACATCAGCACTAAGACCCAAAAAGGACAGAAAAACGCTAGAAAAGTTGCAGACAAACAAAAACAACACTGCAGAAACACAATAAATACACATCCATTAACAAATTATTATTATTATTATTATTATGAATACAAAGCAAGTTTTTCATGTGCTAAAAAAGCAAACAAGGAAGCCTTCACCATCCTCAAGTCAAAGCAATCCACAGTTCTGAAGACTTTTTGGACTTTTTTTTGGTCTTTTGTCTTTTTCAAATCCTCAGTGAGAGAGCAGCTCACCTCTGGGCTGGGGGTTGGAGAGGGACACCAGCAGGAGGAGGATGAAGGTCTGCGGGCTCCACCTGTCCTGTCCACTCATTCTGGACTCTTTCACACTCCCGACAGAAATCCGACAGAATCCTCTCAGGTACTCCGGGGAGGAAGTGTGACCATTTCCGGCGGACACTCCAGCTGCTGGTGGACTGAGAGGAAAAGACCGGGGCTTCTACCTGCGTGTGTGTGTGTGTGTGTGTGTGTGTGTGTGTGTGTGTGTGTGTGTGTGTGAGGAGGCGTGCGCGCACCTTTACGCACAGCTGCGCGTCTCGCACGTGAGCCGGAGCTCATTTCCGGCGCTGCTTTTTCAGAATAAGAGTTGGATGATGCACTTCATCGAAGTCATGCAACTAATTCCATTTGATGAATATTCTTCATTTTGAATGAATATTCTCAAATGTTTCAAGTGTTAAAATCGGACACGTTCAACATCATTTCATTATTATTCATTCACAAACTAAATCATGACATCCAAAGTAATGTTATTAAACACATCGACTCGGTTTGGAAGAAATTGTTCAGCTGCAATAAAAACTGTAATCACGAATATGTCATTACACATTTTAACCCTAAACCTTTTTTCACATCACAGTTCCTTTTGCTATTTCTTATTTACGTGGAACTAGTTAATGTTTTGACCATTTTAACTGTTTTGACTTTTATGTTGGTGTTCATTTATGCAAATGGCAAAAAATCCACAAAACAACCATTATATGAATATATCAATCATTCATTCAATTAATAATCAATCGATCTTTATTTATACACTTTTCACTTTCAAAATGTGCAACAATAAAAGTTTTATAAAAATCCACCAATTACCAAAGAATAGAAAGATAAATTCAGAGGTAAATAAAAACTCCACTGAAATCGACTATATTACTTTCATAACTGTATTTTCTAATAGTTTTGCTCGTGTTTTTCAAGCGGAGATAATAAAATCAACATGAATGTGGACGTCTGACACCTTCTCAGCACAGCTCGTCGGCTATGACGTCACCAAACTAGCCTCGAGCTCTTAAATTCATCTGATCGATCCTTTCAACATTCTCTTTAGTTGTTTTTTTAGTTGTTTTTTTTTTACTTTACTTCCTGCCAAACATCATCAAACAACCAAAAAATGGAGTCCAGAATCTAACTTGACTGACAAGAGGACACAGACTTTTTGTCAAATATCTTCTGCAATTAAGTCAAGTTCTGTAAATACGGTTAAACTGTTTCTTTTTGCATGTAGAGTTTTGTGAGATATTTGACGTTGTTTCCCCAACGGGGATCAAACTCTATAGATGAAAGTTTCCCTTCAATGTGTTCAGACATGTCGGCCTCCAGTGCAGGACTGAAAACTGCATTCCATCATGGGGAGAACAGCTTCTCATGATGACAGATGTCCACATAATACACACACACACACACACACACACTGAACCCACTCATGTCTGTGTAAAGTCAGAGATCTACAAAGAATCTGTGCAGTATTTGAGGATTTCTAGGAGAAAAGGCTCTGGGCGCTGGGTTTCCTTGTTGGTATGTGATGGGGTTTGTCAGAACATGCCAGGTGATGAACCTGAAGATCCAATAGGCTCCTTCGGTTCACAGTGTCAATCCTGTCTGCACATGTAAAGATAAGTCAGTGCCAAGGGCATGTACCCCTCCTCTTCATACTCTCATCGGATTTAAATTCCATCCTTCATCTGTGCAGCTCCGGCCTGTCAAAGCTCATTCTGAAGGTGTCACTTATGAAGAAGAAGAAGACGTCCATTTTGTCCGAACAGGCGATGTGTCGTCTTGTTGCTCCGCCAAATACATAAACTCCATCCAGCTTCAAATGATGATGACGTTGTAAAAAATAATGAGGCAGTGAAGGATATACTGACACTCTGTGGTCAAGTTTGAGAATGCAGTGAAATTGTCTGGGTGTGATGAGAGATTTGAAATGTTACTGGAAAGTAGAATCCTCAAAAGGTTCCACATGATGTTACTTAGAGACATCAGCCCAGTGGGAGATTGTTCCTGTCCTACGACACACAAGACAAACCACTTTAGATTTCATTTCAGTGCTTTTAAAATCAATAAACACTGTAAAACACTATATTTTATTTGAACACTTTTCCTATGTATGTTTAATATAATTTTATATTAAAAAAAGTTTATATTTTCCCATTTTATTTCCATATTTTTGTTTGTGTGTGTATATATATATGTATATATATATATACGGACACAGTTATAGATAAATTACATTTATGGGCTATAAAACGTATTATTGCTATTATTGCAATAACATCACTGCTTTTATTTTTTTAAGTTACAGTATAAGAAAAGCTTTAATAGTCGAATATTGTGTTTTTTTCAGTAGTTTTCCAATTTTACACTTGTAAAATCACAATAAAAACTACATGAAAATGGAAACAAACTTGAGATGTTCAGGTGACACAAATTCTGCCTTTCGTACCCCCCCCCCCAAGATGTAACCTGTGTGATTTTCATTCATTCATGCAAAAAAAGTAAAAGAAAAAAACCCAACAACTTCGCAGAAGTTGAAAACAACAGTTTACTGTGTCCTTACAGCTCAGGTGAGTGCGTCATCAGCATCTTTCCATACGTCTTCATCTTTGGATGAGCTGCCTTTACTTCCAGCTGCTGAACTCAAACAACACGTCTGTCGACAGGATGAAGGTGAATTACGACGCCAACCAGCGCTACAGCAATAAATCTGAACTTTATTGATCTCATGATTTTACAAATATGATACTTCTGCAATTCAACTTTAACTGTGCAACACAATGGCATTATGGACTTGGACTTGACGTCTCAGGAAGGGAGGGGCGGGCTGGGGGGGGGGCGCCGTGAACCCTGCAGACCGCCTGTCGTCTTCTCTCTGGCTGCAGGATTCACTAGCAACTTCACACAGTTTACTTCCATCACGGCTACGACACCGAGGAGGAGGAGGAGGGAGAAGAATGCTGGCCGGACGCCACCGCTCCCTCCCCCCTCCCTCCCTCCTCCCTCCTCCCTCTCGCCATCTTCTGCCCCCCCTCCCCCATCAGGTCAGAGAGAAGCTGTACAGTCTCTTTGGATGACGCTGGGCTGCTCACTTTTTAAATTTTCTTTTCTTCTTCTTTCCGAAACGGGTGATCTTGCCACGTAGGGACACCAGTACAGATAAGAACTATGGCATGCAAGACTCACACACAGACCCACTTAGTTCTTTTTTTCCCTCTTTTTCTTTTTTAAATAGAAAATAAAGATTCTGACGCGAGTTGGAGCACGGAGCCCTCGGCCCGCAAACAGCCACCGGACAACGGGACGTTAGCTGGCTTCTTTTTCTATTCAATACATCTTGATCGGAGGAAATGATACTCACATCTCACATGTATAGTAGTTCTTCTTTTCGACACCGCTTCACTACAGTAATGTGCTTTTTGATTGATTGGAAATGGGGGAAAAAAAAGTGCAGTTCAACGACACCCAATTTATTGCAAAGGAACCAAACGCACACGTCAGTATGGCACGATGGAAAAAACCCCACCAGATCTCAGACATTAATCAGCAGAATATCTGCCCCCCACCCCTTTGAGGAAACAAAGCCCCAAACAAACCCCCCCTCCAATGGACCAGGACTACCTCAAAATCCAGGTCGGCTGCATGTGGATTCCTTCACCAGACCAGAAAAAAACAAAACACTCAAAGAACTTCAACGGCGAAGATGCTCAAATTAACTTCTTCACCTTCCACGATCGATGTGCTTATCTGTGCCCCACCCCTCCTCCCCACCCCCACCCAGAGGCTGTAGAGTTATAATCTGTGACTTTGTACGCGAGTCCTTCAAAATAAATATTGGGGCAAACTGGTTGAAATGAACAAAATCTGTGTGTCAGAGGAAAAAAAAAAATTTTAGTGGCTTTTAACGGCGGCTGTCGAGAGAAACTTGCTTCCTGTCGTCTGTCCTCACCCAGAGGTGATCGTGCTCTGATCAAAGTCTTTGACTCCTACTCCTCCTCCTCCTCCCCCCCCCTCTCCTTCCATCATCGGCTCCATTGTTCAGTCAGCGTAGTGCATGATGGACTCGACGTAGTTGCCGGGGAACAGGCCCGTGGTGCCGTTCATCACGCCCTCGTACCAGCCGTCGTCGTTCTTCTTGATCACGTAGATGATGGCGCCCTCCTGGAATGACAGTTCGTCCTCTTTGTCGCGGGAGTAGTCGTAGATGGCCACGACTGCAGAGATGTGAAGAGGGAGGAGTGTTTATGACTTATTAACCCCCTGAGGTCAAAGGGCATCTTCTTTTTTTTTCGTAGCATAAATGTTTGTCATTTCTACGTTGAAGAGATCAATTCAAATTCTGCTGAGTCATGATTCATATTACTTACTTTTTTTTCTTTCAACAATATATTTCACCACAATGTTTTCCAGGGATGAACTATGCAAAGAGGCGGGTTCTCGGTGATTCTAGAATGCTCTTTGCTTACTTTCACGTACAGTGAATTCCAGAGGGTTCCACCTTCCTTATTGGCCGGCTATGAACTGTGCAACTGTGCTTTCCTCCGCTGAACTAGAACAACGCTATCAACAGAAATGTGCCGGCGTGCACGTGGACCTCTGAGGGTTAAGATAAGGGTCCAAACAAGAGACGTGGATGAGCAAAACAAACGCACCTTTCTCCATGTAGCTGCGAGGAGCCCATGGCGGGTCCTCCTCTGCGTACGGGTCGCTGTACTCGACCACCGCCGACTCCTCTTCATCCTCCTCGTCCTCGTAGTCCTCCGGTGGGGGAGGGGGGGGGGTGTGGGTTCCTCGAACACTGGCTCCTCGGCAGGCGGAGGAGGGGGTGGCACATCTGAAACTGGTGGTGGGTTGAAAAATAAAAAAAATGAGCAAATCTGAAGCGGGGAAGGAATCGTTTACTGTGAATTGGTCACAGGGGGGGCATGCTTTTATTTAAACACGAAAACTCAGAGGGACACGGATCCAACATGGATGACAATCGTGGAACATGCTGGAGACACAAACACACAAACATGCATCGTCGTTCACACATGTTCCTCGACCACCAACATTATCAGTCTGTAACGTTCACGTCTAATCCGTCGAGTCAACAGCGGTGAAAACAGCTGGCGCATGCACACTGGGTCATACGTGTCATGGTGGGGGGGCACATTGGCTACTGGCACGGCTCAAGGTGCAAACAGGAAGTTTGAAGCTCCTGTTTTTTCATCAACAGGCTGGTTAATGTTGGAGGCTCATCAGATGGGGTGGGGTGGGGGTGGGGGGGGGTCTTTTACCGGTGGTCATGCAGAGGGAGAAAAGGAGCTAAAAGCCACTTACTAGTCTCCTGAACACGGGCCACAAAGCCCATCAGAGGCAGCTGAGGGGTGATCTGCATGGAGGGGGGAGGGGGCGCGAGCGGGGCTGCTGCCACCAACGGGAGAGAGAGAGAGAGTGTGTGTGTGTGGGGAGGGTGGGGGGGGGGGGGGGCATGTGATCGAGTGGGAAAGACACACAGCAAAAAAAATGAGAACGTGAGGGGTGAAGAAACGAAAACAGAGGCCCCTGATTTATAGTTCTGAATCCTATCGATGGGTCAGCGTCGACGCATCGCCCACGGTGAGGGGGTACGAAAGCTCATGCTAGAGCTAATGCTAAAGCTAATGCTAAGGCTTTTCCACTCCACAGTTCCCGCTCAGCTCCCTCTGAAACCTGGACGGACACTTGAGTCACATATGAGTAACGAAGACACTGATTGAAGAAAAGCAGGATAGAAAGAGACAGTGGAGGATTATAGAAAGACTGAAATGACCAGAAGGTGGCGCTGGTGCGTCTCATTACCAGTCAGCAACAACGAACTGGAAGGTCACTTCAGAACTGTGTCACCGGACTGACACACACACACACACACACACACACACACACACACACACACACACACACACACACACACACACACACACACACACACACACACACACACACACACACACACACACACACACACACACACACACACCACACACACACACACACACCACCTTGGCTCTGGGCGAAGTGGGGTCCACCATTGAGCTGGTTCTGGTTGTGCGGCATGTTGGGCTGACCGGTGACGGACGAGGGTCGTCGGTACGGGAGGGAGCCGCCCCACGGGGGGGTTCTGGACTGGCTGCGCTGGCCGGTTCATGCTGTAGAACTGAGGTGCACCTGGGGGGAGACGCCACCAGGGGGCAGCAGAGGTGTTAAGAACAGGTGGAGGATGCCCATAAGGAGGATTGATTTGATTTTTTCTACAAAATGAGTCTATTCATTTTTCTTTTATAAATCATGTAGAATTTGAACGCGTTATGATCCCACAATGTGGCATCACATGCGTATGCAGACTAACTGAACTTAAAATGATTCTGAACACAGGATGTATTTTCTCCTGCACGTCATGATGAATGTAAAACTGGCATCTGCTTCAAAGCATCACACCCATTTATTTTGTGGAAATGGTAAAAAAACACACACACACACACACAAAAAAAAGCAGCAGCGAGCGGGGGGAAAAAAAGAACTGACGGGAAATAAGTGACTCCACAAGAAGCAGTTCACAGCACAGCTCATGTATGATGATCACAACACCGCTGACGCCTTCGTCGTCATCATCATCATCATCAACATCATGGCAGTTCCAGTTCGACAAACTCGACTCTTTTTGGGTTTCAGTTCAGGATAGTACCAGGTACCTGCTGCTCTCTGTGGGACCTTGGTTGATGTGAGCACGTCTGATTGGTCAGTACGTGGGGGGGGGGTCTGGGGGGGGACCCAGACATGGAAAACGACGTGTCTAGTGCCAAGAGCGAGTCAAGTTGAGTCGTAGTGGAAGAACAGTGGAGTTGTTGTGTGTCACGGTGAGATGAGATGGATTTTATCACTGGTGACATGGAACATGGACCGATGATGGGGTCGAACGTCCTGAGGGATGACGTGCGTGTGCGGTGCACGGTCGGGGGGGGTGGGATGGACGGGGAGTACAGGATGGGGAGGGGGGACACTCACCTTGTGCAGGGTTGCCGTAAGCAGCGGGGGCCTGTGCCAGTGGGGGCTGCAGAGGCAGGGAGCTGGGGAGGGGGGTGGGGGGAACAGGCGGGATCTCTATAGAGGGGTTGGAGGAGGGTGGGGGGCCGTCTAGGGCGGAGACAGGGGGGCCAGTGGTGGTGGCAGTGTTGGGCTTAATTGGGTTGGATGGGGCTGGGGAGGGCGAGGGGGTGTGTGGGTACGAGTGGAAAAGGAGAAAAGTGAGGGGAGGGGGCGGTGGGTACGAGTAGATCCGGTGAGAGTAACCGACAATAGTAGGTTAGTTTCAGGCAAATGGACGGATCTGACGACAGACTGGGACAGAAGAGGCTTTACCTGGGAAGGCGGTGGGCGGGGCTGGGGTCGGCACAGCGATGGGAACGCCCACGCTGCCGCTGCCGCTGTTCTCTCGGCTGCTGCTGCGACTGCTGCTGGGGTGGCTGCCTCCGCTACTCCCACTGCTGGCGGCAGAGATGTCAGAACACTCCATCCATCACCTCACCATTCACCTCTGAATACAGACTAAACTGCCCCGGTGGTGGTGGGGGGGGTCCGCGCGTTTTGGGGTTATATCGTCTCGATCACGGTTCCTCGTGTAGCCTCCTGTGCCTGATTGATGCTTCTGCGTCAAACCGGCGGCGTACCTGCGTTAACTAGGTGTCACGGCTACTCTGACCTCCACCACAACATCTGAGTCATGTGACTTGCGCTTTGCCATTTTGGACCAAAAAAAGGGAGCAGAAAATAACACCCATCTTCTTGTAGTTGCTGCCGTAAAATGATTTGTTGACTGTCATAGCTATGGCTTGAAGACAAACAAACAGGAAGACGGCGGCACCATTCAACGCAGAGCGACACAGACAGACACAGAAGCATAAATCCACCACCATCAGCAGCTGACAAACTCAAAACCTTTTGTTTTTTTTGTTCTTGGTGAATGCAGCTGGCCCGAAACTACTCAAAGCGTCGTTGGTGCCGTCCTAATGAGTCCCTGAAGAGCGTCGATGTGTTTGCATGAGCTGCGAAGCCTTTGAAATGACCGTGCGACAGCGACAAAAGAAGCAGCTGGAAGCCAAGGCGGACACACGTGACCACAGGTGACGGAGGTGAGACAAGGACGAAGACAAGAAAAGCAGCATTGAGACATGGGACAGGATGGATGGAGCGGTGCAGAGAGCAGAGTCGGAGACCTGAGCACGTTGTGTATGTACAGAGGGTCTGTGAACGCCTCTTGGTTTAAGAGCGTCGTCCCTGTTTGACAGGACGGTATTTGATCTGTATTAGCACAGGAGTGTGTCTCACTGTGCTAAATAAAGCTGTGAATTTGTACCTTGCCCTCATTTCAGCTGGGGAGGAGGGGGGGTGGGGGGGGGTCTCTGGATAATGTGCCGAGAGCTACAAGTGGAGGAAGGTCAGAGAAGTAAAAAAAAGGAGGAGGGAGTTCAATGCCGCTTTTCCACTACACAGTTCCAGCTCGACTTGACTCCACTCGGTATGGTACGTCCGTGTCCATCACAGGTCCTTGACATGAGGTGGGGTCGTCGCGGCAACGGCGGCGTTCGAAAACAACGGAGGAGATGGTGAACGCGCTTTGTGGATTTTTGTCACAGACAAAACCCGGCTGACGTGCTACTTTCTGGTGTTAAAGGAGGAAGAGACGAGAAGAGAAACGAACAAAACGCACAAAAAGTCGAGTCATGCTCGAACCGTATTGTGGAAAAAGGGCAAAAGTGACGATTCTTTCCAGGAGAAGCCGTCTCAGAGGGAGGTGTGATGTACAGAGGAGAAGAAGAAAAGGGGGCTGTTTTTCAGAGGTGTACAGAGGCATGCTGGGAACTGGCGGGGGGGGGGGTACCTGTACGTGCGGTTCCTCTGATTAACGGATGCAGTGCGTGCTGGGCTCTGCTGGGGGTGCGCCATGTTGCGCGTCGGGCTCGAGACGTAGTCGTTAGGGACAACAGGCGGACGCACTGGCTCAAGCGTCCTATAGGGGGAGTGGCGCCTGCGAGAGGGGTCAGGAGTCGAGGAGGAAAGGAGGTGGAGGGGGTGGGGCAATCCACAGAGAATTGTGGGGGAGGGGGGAGGAGAGTGTAAAAAAAAAACAAAAAGAAAAAAAACACACAAGTGCAAACTTAAAAAATGGGGCTGGGAATGTCGGGGTTGACTCCACAGGTTCAATGTGACGGAAGGATCCATAACTTCCTTCTACTGGAAAGATTTCATTCACAAGTCGATTCCTTTAATTTAGACTCCACGTGACAGAGTTATTTCAAGAAACCAGTGAGCCCTTTGCTGTATGTCTTACTTTTTTCTAGCCGTTCACACACCAGTTTAGAGGTGATCTACTGCCCCCTTTTGGACCAAGAGGTGCAACACGTTGCTATGTGGCTGGTTTACCATCGGTCTCCATATCTTGGTTGGTCAAGCAGTGATCCAATCGAATCGATGAAAACTGACTATTGACCTATATCCATCAGATGACAAGCCTTTACTTTGAAATGTCTTTCACACACAGTTTTCCACCAAACTCTTTCACTAAACATTAAATATGTTTAAAGGAAACTTATCTGATATTCTTCACAATGGACAGAAGTTACTTAATGATAATTATTTAGTCATGTTTACATTTGTTTTCTTTGATTCTTTGAAATCGACTTTATACTGTCCCATATCGATTGCAGGTCTCTAAAAGGAATTAGATCGTATCGCCAGGAAACAGATGATTTACACCGCTACAAGCTAAGAAATCTTTTATCTGTTGTAACAACACCCCCCCCCCCCAACCAACCTGAGTTCCTCAAACAGGGGAAAGAAAAATGAGATCTTAATAACTGGGACCAAGCGTGTAAATGTCCCATCTGACAGTCGGGTGACCCATCTCTGAGCACGGTTGTCATGGCAAAATGTTGCTGTGAGGAATATGGGGCAGCGAGAAGTGGGCAGGCTGGGTCACACACACAAAGTATATTTTGAATAAGAAACATAAATTAAATAGGCGGCTGAATTACAGAGAACACAATAAAGTCAAACTGAGATGTGCGCCTGGAGCCACAGACTGCAGCTGAGAAGTGCATCATGGGAGCTATGGTTGATCGTCATGCATCTCGAGGGGGACGGAGACACAAACACCTCTGACAGTCATTGCGAGGGGTCCAGCGCACACCGTCACTCACACACTTGAGAGGCGGACAGTTTAGAGGGTTGTGGAGAAGGGGACACACACACACACAAACAACACTTGACGCCCAGGACGGTCCCCAAGAGAGACAAGAACACAACATTTACTAGAGTCCCCTGCGGAGTAAGAGACACATTTAACAGTCAGACACAGAACAGAAAACATCCCAACGCTCTCAGTCTTCACTGTATGAGTAATGAGCTATTTCAAACACGGCCGGGCTGCTGTTGAATTGTTGTAGTGACGTTAAATTTTACAGCAGTTTACAGGAGATGCTCAGCTCTAAAACATCATCATCAACAATTCAAGAAACAAGTTTACGACTTTGTGTCACGGACTTCTGCACCAGCTGACTGTGACCTGAGTGTTGGAATGGCCAAAATGCAGATTCCATTTCACAATCTGTGTGTGTGTGTGTGTTATGCAAATAGAGTAAATATGGTGTGGTCACATCCATACAGATGCATTTGTGTATCTTTATTCTTCCTAACTGCTGGAACACGACAATTTATGAATTGTTCTCACAAAATCTACAATGGAGACCTGAACGAGACACAGACACGCCCCTTGTGGAGTGGGCAAGTACTGAGGAGCCTGGTGCGTTTCAGCTGCACACACTCCTCAGAGTTGCCAGCAAAGGTTACATACCCAAGAGTTCCTTTCCCCATCATAGGTGGACTGGGGGGCTTCTGTGTGGGGGGGTTGGTGCGAGGGAGCCCGCCTCCTCCTGCTTTCATGTTCTGAGCGCTGGCCTATGAGGACAGACATGGTCAATGGGTCGGTGGCATTTCAAGGGAGAGGAGGGGGTGGGGGGGAGTCAACTTAAAGGATTAGTCTGACATTTTGGGACACCATATTGACACGTCTTATGTCCAGACCGCTGAACTGCTGCAACTTTTGTTGGAATCTTGGAATCTTCCAAGTGGACGGGCTTTTTAAAGTGAGACTTGATCTTAACCCTTGTGCACTGTTAGAAAACACTACGCGTACGTGTTGTTATGGCTGAAAAAAGCCACTACAAAAGAACAGCTGTAAAAATATATCAGATCAATATTTTTTTCAAAAATCAATCATTTTTTTCAACTTTTTTTGCATAAATCTGTTAATCAACTTCAGTCCTGATCATAACAACACGAGTGTAACAAAAAGTTTAAATCTGATGCTGCAAAAAAAACTAATGATGCATCAAAGTCAATGTTACTAATCTTTGACACATGTAAGACTGTGATAGCAGGTAAAAAATATCCAGGTTACAACAACGTTTAGTATTGAAAACAAGTCATTTTGTGTGATTTTTTCGCTCAAATCAGTGCCATCACTTATGAAACTGGCATTTAAAGAGTTAAATCCTAGAATTTTTTTTAAACATTTAATAGTTTTGATCAGGACTGAAGTTGATTAACAGATTTATGCAAAAAAAGTTGAAAAAAATATTGATCTGATATATTTTTACAGCTGTTCTTTTGTAGTGGCTTTTTTCAGCCATAACAACACGTGTGTATAGTCAGTGTGTCCGGGGTGTATTTTTGATGTAGTGAAAATTTTCAAAGCATATTTCCAAAATATGTGTAAAAATAAGGTCTTTCACCAAAAATCATTCCATTTGCTGGAACACAGCAAAAGTTATGACACTAAAAAAACCCTGAGTGGCCGAAAAAGGCCCCAACAACACATAAGGGTTAATTTCTGTGCGAGCGTTCCCAAAATGTCGAACTATTCCTTTTTAACTCCCACTGCAAATCACAACAACGTCTCATTCAGACATCACCCTCCAGTGAGACTCTTATTTTGAAAATCTTACCTTAAACCTTTGCAACCACTATGGATTGATTACAGAGATTAAAACGAGGGCAAGCAGGAAAAGACAAAGAGAAGAAATGACCGGATTAGTGTGTGTGATGGAGGAGAGAAACAGTGAGGCGTGCATGCTGCTACATAAAGTCAGAGAGATTCAGGAAAACAAAAGTGTTCAGTGTTACAATTCCTTCTTTCAGACCTTTGGAAGTAGAGCTGTGATTTTGGCAGAACAAACTGGTCCCTGTTCAAGAAGCTTTCCCAAACCAACACAGACGTATACATATTCATAGACATCCATTTCTAACCCTGCTGAGAGCATCGCTCATTGATTTCCTCCTGCATTACTTGCCAGTGTAACCCAATAATGAGTATTTGCCCTCCAAAAGTCCCCCCCAGTCACATTTTCTGCAGCAAACAGTCCGATCCCATGAACAGCCAAAGTTCTCTTCTAGCGTGTGAAACCTTCATATGATGAAGCGTGTGATCTTATTCTTTCAGCCCAAAAACTAGTAAGTCGCGAAAACTACTGTGTGTCTGAAGAGAAAGCGCACCTTGACCCCATGGCCCATGTCGTCCAGCATGCTGTAATCGATGGGTTTGCGGATGTAGCGCACAGGCCTCTCGGGATTGGCTGGGGCGATGATCTTGTGTGTGCGGGACGTGTTCTTGTTGGTGGTGAGGATGCCGATCTCCCCGTCTGGCCACCTTCTCTTTGTGGATGTCCACCGTCTAAGGGACAAGACGTTGGTCATTGGGACTCGTCAAGCACTTTTAAGGAACATTCGATCATCTTTTGTCATGTGAAAATAATCATCTTGTCACCTGAGAGATGTGGTTGATGGAAGACTCCATACGGCGGAGCTGCGACGCTTGGATGTCCAGCATCTGCAGGACATTGTTGGCCAGAGTGTTGATCAGGTAGGCTACGCTGGCCAGAGACTGGGTGGTGTAGTTCTTCGTCTCCTCCAGCGCCCTCTGTTTGTCTGGAGACTGGAGGAGAAAAGAGTCGTGACGCTTCATCTTTAAAAAAACGTTCTGACCATCAGTGACACAACGCTGTGAGTTAGTTGAAGAAAACCTGGATGTCTGTTTCTCTGCTGCTGAAAAGACACTGTAATGAGGGAGAGAGTAAACTTAGACAGCAGCAGGTGATCTAGCTGCAGGCAAAGTCAAAGAGTCTTCTGGGGCGGCTTGGTTTGGCCACGGGCACAGCGTAGGCAGGCACATCAGCATCAAAGTGTAAATGCAGCAGTAAGTGTTTTGTCGAGGCTGGCACCACATGTAGCAGTGGGCTAGTGTCCATAAAAAGGACTAGGAGATGATACCCATGCCAGCCCATGGTAATAACCAAAACCATGAAACCGACTCATGCTGAAGAGACAGATCGCACACTCGGACCTCGCAGCAGCATTTAGGTCATGAATGGTGTTTGAAATTGATTTTCTACTCCAACAAAAGGCCAGTCTACAACAATAGGCTGAAAATACATTGAGCTGCCGAATGTAATGGAAAGATGATGCATGAGAATCAGGAGTCAACATCTGAGACACGTGCCTTCAAGAAACAGGGCGCACAAACAAGTCACACCACTGACAAGAGTGTGGAGGGTGCAACAACGTCTGAGTATGAGGACAAACAGGTTTTATGGCGTGCGTGTGTATCAGCTCCACTGCTAATAGATTGATGACACGATAATAAAGGGAACCAGCCTTTTGGGGTAAGAAAATAAAACAATTATATTTCTTTAATAGACAAACTATGAATGTATTGTGCATTAGATTAACACACTGTAAATAATTATAACATGTTTTTCTGCCCACAGTTCATGCACTTGTAGTTCCAGCTGAATACATCAAACCAACTGTAAAACCTCCATTGTTCTTCACAGTTCCATGTACACAGATAAACAGCCAGGTGATGTATCCCCAATGGAGACTAACTGATCAGTTACTGTGCAATCTCCATGTGACAGCAATTGGGCAAAGCTTGCCGGGTATGAAAAATCCCAGGCAGTCTGCCAGACAGCATCTGACAACCTCCAGCTGCCTCTGTCACCTGTCAAACCTGATCTGCCCCGTTTCCTGTGGACGTAATATCTCAGTATCACACCTTGTCTAACCCTCCTCTGTCCAACACTGTGATCCCAAACGTCACTCTCTGTGATGACAGATCGCAGACTTGACACAAATCAGATGATTTAAAGTGCTGCAAAAAGGGGAAATGCAGGATATCACAAACCACACACACAGAGAGCAACTTCTATTCACGTCAGCGATGCAACAAATTGCCCCCTTCACTTCAGCATATGAATTAATCATAACTGTGCACCCATAAATTAGCAATTGCTGCTAACAGAATGCGTAACTTCAGTGTATAATGGAGATGTCATAAACTAGTCGCAGTGTTGCCTCGCAAAATCGTGCATTTGCTTTACTGGGCATGAGTATAAATGTTTAGCTTCACATCCTCACTACACCCTCTGAGAGTTCACCCTCATTGAGCAGGAAAATTGATTTTTATAGTGTGTGTTTGGACATTTAAACCGAGCAGCTGGCTCGCAGGCTAGCTGGCTCGCTAACGTGTTAAGCTATAGTAGGATGCCCAAGTCACTTATACACTCCGTATCGAAAAACAAAAACATCGAGAAGGAAGCTTTTGAAGTCGAAACGCGAACAACGGCAACAAATTGGTATTTTAAAAGATGCTTGGGGAAAATACCACACTGGATTGCTATTGCTTCAGCTAGGAGAGCTAACCGGATCTGAACCACATCGGTAGCGTTAGCAACAGCTAGCCGAGCAGCCCCACCGACGCTGCCGGGGATGTCCGTCTACACAGTCTTTTCTTAAACACATTTGACATCTTACCTGGACATAATTACTCTCGCAGTATTCGGCAACTCTTTCCAAGTTGGTGAAACTGTCTAGAAGTGCGCTTCGACCTGCTGGAATCTCCTCTTCCAGAAGCATTTGTAGCTCCGCCATTTTCACATCTTTAGCGGAGCAATGTGTGTGCTCACTGGCGCCACCACGACAGTGTGCGGTACCGCAGGGCTCCCCCATCGGAGAGAGGAGCGCCCCAGAATGTTAATAACAGAGTTCTTTGTAAAAAAAACAAAAACAAAAAAAGACTCGGTATTTATGTGCTTTTAGAAAATAGCTCAGTTAATTATTTTTTTTCCAGTTAATTTAGAGTAACAATAATTCATGTAACAGTGAATAAAATTAATATTATAATTAGACAGCATGTTCCTGCAAACCCCACCTTTATTTATTTATTTTTTTGTAATATTTTAGCTTTGGTCCAATAATATATTTCCACGGTTTGTCTTTATCTCTCCTTATTTAACTTTTTTCTCTTCTTATTAAACAATTATAGCGAGACAACAAGACTAATATTTTAAATATATCTTAGAAAAAGCAGAGTGAAACAGCGTAACACATGTAATGACACATTATTTAAATACTGCCCTTCCTGCGTGTATGGTAATAAAGGCAATTTTGCACTGATGCTAAATAAAACATCAGGGTGGGAGGACTAAAATAGAACAGTAAAAATGACACAATGCAGAATTCACATTCATATTTATTACTTTACTATGCAAGTTATGAAATGGAAAAAACAAGCCATTTGGCATTGTGGTAATATAAAAGGTTATTTTTCTACTTCATAACATGTTAGAGCAGTGCTTGTCCATCTTTTAACAGAAAAGTGCCCACTTAGATCAGTCCAGGCAATAATAAGGCTTAAGATGGAAAAACACATGTGAAATGCAACCATTGGAATACTGGTCAATGAAAATCCCTTACAAAAAGATAAAATGTGACTCCTCCGTCGTCAGATATTTCTTT